>NC_045959.1:36665851-36870279 GCF_010909765.2 Amblyraja radiata
GGTGAATATCAAAGGGTAAAAATACACATTAAATGCCAACTGCACTTTCAGAGAGCTCGGAATCATCCAGATTGAGAATGGGTCTTTTGAGCTATCTTTTGTAGGAAGGAACTGCAGATGCTGGTTTAAACCGAAGATAGACAAAAAATGCTGGAGTAAAAGGCCTGTCCCACTTGGATGACCTAATCCACGAGTTTAGAATTGGAGGGGCAAGAGGTGGAGGTGTTGCATTGCTTGTCAGGGAAGATATTACAGCAGTGCTTTGGCAGGATAGATTGGAGGACTCATCTAGGGAGGCTATTTGGGTGGAACTGAGAAGCGGGAAAGGTGTAGCAACACTTATAGGGGTGTATTATAGACCGCCAAATGGGGATCGAGAATTGGAAGAGCAAATATGTAAGGAGATAGCAGATATTAGTAGTAAGCACAAGGTAGTGATTGTGGGAGATTTCAACTTTCCACACATAGACCGGGAAACACATTCTGTAAATGGGCTGGATGGTTTGGAGTTTGTAAAATGTGTGCAGGATAGTTTTTTGCAGCAATACATAGAGGTACCCACTAGAGGAGGGGCAGTGCTGGACCTCCTGTTAGGAAATGAGATGGGACAGGCGGCGGAGGTATGCGTTGGGGAGCACTTCAGGTCCAGTGATCACAATACCATTAGTTTCAATATAATTATGGAGAGGGTCAGAACTGGACCTAGGGTTGAGATTTTTGATTGGAGAAAGGCTAACTTTGATGAGATGTGAAATGATTTAAAAGGAGTGAACTGGGACATTTTGTTTTATGGGAAGGATGTAGAAGAGAAATGGAGGACATTTAAAGGGGAAATTTTAAGAGTACAGAATCTTTATGTTCCTGTTCGGTTGAAAGGAAACAGTAAAAATTGGAAAGAGCCCTGGTTTTCAAGGGAAATTGGACATCTTGTTCGGAAAAAGAGAGAGATCTACAATAATTATAGGCAGCATGAAGTAAATGAGGTGCTTGAGGAGTATAAGGAATGTAAAAAGAATCTTAAGAAAGAAATTAGAAAAGCTAAAAGAAGATATGAGGTTGCTTTGGCAAGTAAGGTGAAAGTAAATCCAAAGGGTTTCTACAGCTATATTAATAGCAAAAGGATAACGAGGGATAAATTTGGTCCATTGGAGAGACAGAGTGGACAGCTATCTGCAGAGCCAAAAGAGATGGGGGAGATATTGAACAATTTATTTTCTTCGGTATTCACCAAGGAGAAGGATATTGAATTATGTGAGGTAAGGGAAACTAGTAGAGTAGCTATGGATACTATGTTTCAAAGTAAAAGAAGTACTGGCACTTTTGAAAAATATAAAAGTGGATAAGTCTCCAGGTCCTGACAGGATATTCCCTAGGACATTGAGGGAAGTTAGTGTAGAAATAGCCAGGGCTATGACAGAAATATTTCAAATGTCATTAGAAACGGGAATAGTCCCCGACGATTGGCGTACTGCGCATGTTGTTCCATTGTTTAAAAATGGTTCTAAGAGTAAACGTAGCAATTATAGACCTGTTAGTTTGACTTCAGTGGTGGGCAAATTAATGGAAAAGATACTTAGAGATAATATATATAAGCATGACCCGGGTCTGATTAGGAACAGTCAACATGGATTTGTGCCTGGAAGGTCATGTTTGACTAATCTTCTTGAATATTTTGAAGAGGTTACTAGGGAAATTGACGAGGGTAAAGCAGTGGATGTTGTCTATATGGACTTTAGTAAGGCCTTTGACAAGGTTCCTCATGGAAGGTTGGTTAAGAAGGTTCAACTGTTGGGTATAAATGCAGGAGTAGCAAGATGGATTCAACAATGGCTGAATGGGAGACGCCAGAGGGTAATGGTGGATGGCTGTTTGTCGGGTTGGAGGCAGGTGACTAGTGGTGTGCCTCAGGGATTTGTGTTGGGTCCTTTGTTGTTTGTCATGTACATCAATGATCTGGACGAAGGTGTGGTAAATTGGATTAGTAAGTATGCAGATGATACCAAGATAGGGGGTGTTGTGGATAATGAAGAGGATTTCCAAAGTCTACAGAGTGATTTAGGCCATTTGGAAGAATGGGCTGAAAGATGGCAGATGGAGTTTAATGCTGATAAATGTGAGGTGCTGCACCTTGGCAGGACAAATCAAAATAGGACGTAAATGGTAAATGGTAGGGAATTGAAGAATACAGTTGAACAGAGGGATCTGGGAATAACCGTGCATAGTTCCTTGAAGGTGGAATCTCATATAGATAGGGTGGTAAAGAAAGCTTTTGGTATGCTAGCCTTTATAAATCAGAGCATTGAGTATAGAAGCTGGGATGTAATGTTAAAATTGTACAAGGCATTGGTGATACCAAATCTGGAGTATGGTGTACAATTTTGGTCGCCCAATTAGGATGTCAACAAAATAGAGAGTACAGAGGAGATTTACTAGAATGTTGCCTGGGTTTCAACAACTAAGTTACAGAGAAAGGTTGAATAAGTTAGGTCTTTATTCTCTGGAGCGCAGAAGGTTAAGGGGGGACTTGATAGAGGTCTTTAAAATGATGAGAGGGATAGACAGAGTTGATGTGGACAAGCTTTTCCCTTTGAGAATAGGGAAGGTTCAAACAAGAAAACATGACTTCAGAATTAAGGGACAGAAGTTTAGGGGTAACATGAGGGGGAACTTCTTTACTCAGAGAGTGGTAGCGGTGTGGAATGAGCTTCCAGTGGAAGTGGTGGAGGCAGGTTCGATGGTGTCATTTAAAAATAAATTGGATAGGCATATGGATGAGAAGGGAATGGAGGGTTATGGTATGAGTGCAGGCAGGTGGGACTAAGGGAAAATAATTGTTCGGCACGGACTTGTAGGGCCGAGATGGCCTGTTTCCGTGCTGTAATTGTTATATGGTTATATGGTTTAGAAGACCCTAGACGTGTTGAACAAAATGTAAAGGTCGTGTTGACTCGTCAAAGTAAAAGACCTCCTACGACTATGTCTACGACCTCCAACGACTATGTCTACAACCTCCTATGACTATGTCTATGACCTCCTATGACCCCCCCTCGACCTCAGTCTTCCATACCAAAGACCAACTACGACTAGCTACGAGTGGAAAATGATCGCATGATAAAATGATGTCATATTTGCATTTTTTTTCTCGTGCCAGTTACTGACCGACGACTACCTACGACTATCTACGACAACTTACGACTGCCATCACGTACCAGACTGCGCCTGGATCGCCTCGGCGCAGAGGGAGAATAAGAAGGGATGAGACAAAGACTTAAGACTTTTGCCTTCCATCAGAGTGAGGAGCTGCCTGGTGAACTCACTGTGGTGGATGTTAATTTGTGTTTATTGTGTGTTTTTTGTCATTTTTACCATATGTAGGACTGCAAGGCAACAACATTTCGTTCAGACTGCAAGGTCTGAATGACAATAAAGGCTACTTTGACTTTTGACTTTGACGACCTACTTCGACCTACCTATGACCTACCTACGAGTAAAAAGTATCAATTTTTTCCATGTCAACCTTTTTTTTACTCATGGACATTTTTTATGGCTGGAAAAAACCTACTTGAGGGGACGAGTATGCGTAGACCACTCACGAGCATGAGGAAGAGTTACGAATACCTCCTACGCCCTCCTACGACTTTGTGGTGACCATGCTGAGAGTATAAGTCAAACGCAAAATCGGCAGAGGTCGTGAAAGTGGGACGGGGCTTAACTCAGCGGGACAGGCCGCATCTCTGTCGAGAAGGAATGCATGACGTTTTGGGTCGAGGCCCTTTTTCAGACTGATTTCAGACTGAAGAAGGGTCTCGACCAGAAACATCACCAACATCAACTCAGCGTCGGCTGATGGGATGAAAAGTGGGACTGTGGGGACTCTGTCTCTGTTGTGACTGGGGGGAGGGGGAGTAAGGGCAGAGCTGTGGGATATCGAGGAGACACTAGTGAGGGCCTCATCTATAATGGAAGAGAAGAACCCTCGTTCACTAAAGAATAAGGACATCTCAAATGTCCTGGTATGGAATAACTCATCTTGGACACAGGTGTGACATAGAGGGAGGAATTGGGAGTAGGGGATGGAGTATTTGCAGGAGGCAGGAGAAGAAGAAGTGTAATCTAAATAGTTGTGGGAGTCGGTGGGTTTGTAATAAACGCCAGTCGATGGTCCATCCACTGTGATGGAGATGGTGCGATCAATAGACAATAGACAATAAGTGCATTAGTAGGCATCAGTACCCCGTTCCTGCCTTCACCCCATATCACTTGACTCCACTATCTTTAAGAGCTCTATCTAACTCTCTCTTGAAAGCATCCAGAGAATCGGCCTCCACTGTGAATTCTGAAGCCTCCCTTTGATCTGGTATTTTGTTGGTTCACATGCTTGATCAATGGTGTTGTTATCATTAATGTTTTATTATTATTAATGTTTTGTGTTTTCTGAGTCATTCATAACTGTCACTGTATGTCATATTGTTACTTGTGAGCGGAGCACCAAGGCAAATTCCTTGTATGTGAATACTTGGCCAATAAACTTTCTTACTTACTTACTTACTTACTTACTTACTTACTTACTTACTTACTTACTTACTTACTTACTTACTTACTTACTTACTTACTTACTTACTTACTTGCTTACTTACTTACTTAACATAGAAACATAGAAACATAGAAAGTAGGTGCGAGAGTAGACCACCAGGTCCGTCGAGCCTGCACCGCCATTCGCTCATGGCTGAACACTAAACAGACACACTTACCCACAAACAGTAGACACAAGACACAGAACACAAGACACTACCCTCCCCTTTATACCGCTATCACCCCTCTCCACCCCAAGAACCTCGTGATCTCCTGGGGGAGGCAAAAAAACGGATAAAAACCCAGGTCCAATTCGGGAAAAAAATCCGGGAAATTCCTCTCCGACCCCAATCCAGGCGATCGACACTTGTCCAGGAGATCACTCAGGTCTTACTATACTAACCATACCTAGGTCCATATCCCTGCCCTCTCCCCGTAGCCCCTTATCCCCTTGGCAGCTAAAAAAACATCTATTTTAGTCTTAAATATATTTAAAGTTTCTGCTTCCACTGCTCCCTGGGGCAGTGAATTCCATAAATTAACCACCCTCTGGGTGAAGAAGTTCTTCCTCATCTCAGTTTTAAAAGAGCCCCCCCTTATTCTGCAACTATGTCCTCTAGTTCTAGTTTCCCCGATCATTGGGAACATCCTCGGTGCATCCACCCGATCAAGGCCCCTCACGATCTTATATGTTTCAATGAGATCGCCTCTCATTCTTCTAAACTCCAAAGAGTAGAGTTCCAGCCTACTTAACCTTTCCTCATATGTCAATCCCCTCATTGCAGGAATTAATCTTGTAAACCTTCGCTGCACTGCCTCCAGGGCTAGTACATCCTTTCTTAAGTATGGACCCCAGAACTGTACACAGTATTCCAAATGTGGTCTCACTAATACTGTGTACAGCTGCAGCAAGACCTCCGTGTTTTTATACTCAATCCCCCTAGCAATAAAGGCCAAAACTCCATTGGCCTTCCTGATTGCTTGCTGCACCTGCATACTAACTTTTAGTGATTCATGTACTAATACCCCTAGATCCCTTTGCGTTGCATTACAACGCAGCTCCTCCTCATTTAGAAAATAACTTGCCCTATCATTTTTTTTCCCAAAGTGAATGACTTCACATTTATTAGTATTAAATTTCATCTGCCAAGTTGTTGCCCACTCACCTAGCTTATCTATATCCTTTTGCAGACTCTTCCTATCCTCCTCATCCCCTACTTTTCCTCCCATTTTTGTATCGTCCGCAAATTTTGATATATTACACTTGGTTCCCTCCTCCAAATCATTTATATAAATTGTGAACAACTGGGGTCCCAGCACCGACCCTTGCGGAACCCCGCTAGTTACCGGTTGCCATCCCGAGTATGAACCATTTATCCCCACTCTCTGCTTCCTATTTGTTAGCCAATCCTCTACCCATGCTAATATATTACCCCCAATCCCATAATTTTTTATTTTTAGCAATAGTCACTTACTTACTTACTTACTTACTTACTTACTTACTTACTTACTTACTTACTTACTTACTTACTTACTTACTTACTTACTTACTTACTTACTTACTTACTTACTTACTTACTTACTTACTTACTTACTTACTTACTTACTTACTTACTTACTTACATTTCAGCGCCTTCTGCCAGCCCGCTCACCTTTGGCAGTGCTCTCCATCTGAACACCTCTCACCTGCCGCTCGCCGACTTTGCACATGTCAGCCGCTTTCCGCAAGTCCTTAAATTTCCACAGCCGAGTAACCTCAATTGGTCCTTTGATCGCGCAGTCAGAATTTAAGGATTTGCGGGAAGCAGCTGACATCGGTGAGGCCGGCGAGCAGCAGGAGAGGTTTTCAGATGGAGAGCACTGCCAGAGGTGAGCGGGGGCCGGCAGAAGGCGCTGAGGTGGCGGCTGGTTCCGCTGTCCAATCCCGGCGGCCGCTCACAGCCACCCGAGCTACTTCTCCCCCCCCCCCCGGCCTCAATGCGGTGGCTTCATGCAAGGAGCGTCGCAAGTGGGTTACTGGCATGATCCCGATCCCCTCCTTCACAACGCTCCTATCCACCCCGCAACTTTAGCCCGGGCCATTCCCCATAGGCTGTGAAAGGAACTCTCCCCCCACCCTGGGAAATATGGTATTTAATAACATATAGCACCAAGAAATGTACTTACCACATTATCGGTACACGAACGCCATTCTTCTCTCTTTGTTTCCTAAGATCACTTAAGATAATGGCAATCCATATTTGAAAAACCCGCCACAAAACATGTGCTGCGCATGCGCAGTACAGCAAATTGACTCGTGAGTAACTCATGGGTTTGGCATGAGTACCAGAAGTGAAATGTTGAAGATTAGTCATCTCCGGAGAACTTGGATAGGTGACGTTTCGGGTCGGGAGCCTTCTTCAAACTTTAGACCCTTCTTTCACCCAAAACGTCACCTGTCCATGTTCTCCACTGCCTGACACGTTGAGTTACTCCAGCACTTTGTTTTTTTTCGTAAACCAGCTTCTGTAGCTCCTTGTGTTCCAAAATGTAATGCTTTATAAATCTCCAGAGATGATGCCTCTCCCGCGGAGTTACTCCAGCACTTTGCGTCTGTCTCCCTGGAGACCTCGTTTCCCAGGCAATGTGACATCTACCGTGCATATATTGCCAACTGTTGTTTTGGCAGCATCAACATGATCTCCCGGTTAGTACACTCAGTGTTGCTGAGGCCTAGTTTATGTAGAGACAAGAAAGTGCAGATGCCGGAATCATGATCATAAAACACACACAAAGTGTTGGAGGAACTCACACAGCGCTGGAGTAACTCTGCGGGACAGGCAGCATCAGCGGAGGGAATGGACATATGTTGATTCGGCTCGAAAAGAAGGGACCCAATCCGAAACATTGCTTATCCATTCCATCCTCAGATGCTGCATTTAGCCTCACTCTGACTGGAGGAGACCTCGGACAGAAAGGTCAGTGTGGGAATTGGAAGTGTTTGGCAACCGGGAAATCAGGTAGGTCCAGGTAGCAACCGGGAGAGTCGCGATCCAAAACGTCACCCATTCCTTCTCTCCAGAGATGCTGTCTGACCCTCTGAGTTACTCCAGCTTTTGGTGTCTATCGTCGGGGCAAACCAGCATCTGCAGTTCCTTCCTACACAACATAACAGTACGAGGAGCGGTTAATGTTAGAGGCTGCTCAATAACCTCACTATGTTTACATCGTCCTCTCGAGCAATGAATAAATATCATTTGGTTACAGTATTATTGACTACAACCGCCCGTTTAAAAACACTAATGACTGCTCTTTAATTCTCAACCACTGGAAATTTGCCTGGAAACATATTGCATGTTTTCATTCAGTGAGACAATTCAATTTTAATAGACTGAGGTGTTAAATCCGGCGCCACTTCACAACAAACTAAACGACCTATAATTTAAATAGAGCATTTAGGATCGATAATAAAATTCCAAAGGCTATTTCACATATATAATTCCAGCACCACTTCACACTGAGCTGTCCATGATGTTTAAAGGGGCTGGCATCTGCCCTGATCCGTTGTTCAGATAAAACACTGTTTGAAATAATTTGAAGTTTTGAAATTAATCCTCGCCGTCTAATGTACACTTTGGGCTAAGATTTGATCCCTGCACAAAGCGCAATGTAAACGGAATGGAATCTCTATTAACGTTCTGAGACTCTCTACATAATGGGAGTGATCACATTCGGCCCTTCGAGCCAGCATTGCCATTCAATATGATCATGGCTGATCACCCAAAATCAGTACCCAGTTTCTGCTTTCTCCCCATATCCCTTGTTTCCGTAACCCTAAGAAATTTAAACATGGGAGGCTTTTTATGGTGTAAAAAACCCAGCATGACATCATTTTTACCACGTGATGATTTTTCCACACGTCGGTAGTCGTTGTTGGCTCAAGAGTAACTCGGGAGAGGAACTTGGTACATTGCAGAAATGAGAAGTAAATGGCAAACTTAGACATACACGTGGGAACTTGTTTAAACTCGTGAACATAAACTTGGAATCTCGTAGAAAACAACGAGTTTGATTATTTCTTTCACTCTGGATCACTCGTGGGTGGACTCGCAACGTGAGACAAGGCCATTACTCTCTTATCACTTCTCGAACTTTCCTTCCCATTAATTCGGGAGTCTTTTGTAATTTTTCCTGTAATCACTTCCCCTTTAACTCCATCTTTATAATCCCAATTTGTCAATCCCTCCCCCTCGTTATTTAGTTTAAACCCACACGTGTAGCCCTAGCAAACCTGCCTGCCAGAAAGTCGGTCCCCTTCCAGTTAAGGTGTAACCCATCCCTGTTGTACAGGTCACACCTTCCCCAGAAGAGATCCCAGTGGTCTATAAAGCTATATCCTTGCTCCCTGCACCAGCCCCTCAGCCGCACATTCAGATCCCCTATCTCCATGTGCCTGCCCTCATTAGCACGAGGTACTGGAAGCAATCCAGAGATAACCACTGTAGAAGTCCTGCTTTTCATTCTTCTTCCTAACTCTCTAAACTCATGTTGCAGAACCTCCTTCCTCTTCTACCCGATGTCATTTGTGCCCCTATACACAACTACGTCCTGCTGCTCACCTTCCCTCTCGAGGATGTTCTGAAGTTGGTCGGAGACATCTTGAACCCTGGCACCAGGGAGGCAACAGACCATCCTCGAGTCTCGGCTGCCGCCACAGAATCTCCTGTCCTCACCTCGGACAATGGAGTCCCCCACCACTATGGCTCTGCCCGACGTCGGTCTCGCCGGTCGAGTCTCATCGCTAGGATTGGAGCCACCGACCTGCCCGCCGCTCGGACTGGAAGCGTCGTCTGCCCCGACAGCTCCCATGAGGGTGTACCCGTTTTCATCAGGTACAGCCACCGGGGTCTCCTGCACTCCAAGTTTACACCTCTTTCTCACAGTCACTCACCTTCACTCTTCCTGTATCCTGGCATAACAACCTAATTGAAGGTCTTGTCCAGGAAACTCTCGTTTTCCCGGATGGCCCTGAGGTCATCCAGCTGCTTCTCCAGTTCCCCAACACATTTATTCAGGAGCTGCTCCTGGACACAAATTCTGCAGGTGTGGTTTCCAGAAGCACCAGCAGTGTCCCTACTTCCCACATCCTGCAGGAAACACATTGTACCAACTTACCTGCCATTACTTCAGTGGACAAAAATCACAAATCACAAATTTCGATCAAGTGTAGCCTCCTTGCCTCAGCCTCCTCGCCGAAGACTCTTGAGCTAAAAACTCACACTATACTCAACAAGGCTTTAACTTCTGCAGCCAATCCCCCACACTCGCTCCTTCACCTGCCGCTCCTCTGCCGACCTTGAAGGGAGAGGGTATCGGTGGTCCAAGTGAATTTGAGTGCAGGATGGAAATTAGTAATGAAGTTGATGGTCCATGAGTTCTGAATGGATGCAGGAAGTAGCACCGATGCAGTCATCAATATAACAGAGATTGAGTTCGGGGATAAGGCCAGGGAATGCCTGGAGGAGGCGACGTACCCTACCCAACTACAAGAGGCAGGCATAGTTGGGGCCCATATGCTGGACCATGGTGATGCCTTTGATTTGGAAGAAGTGGGAGAAGTCAAAGAAGAAGTTGTTCAGAGTAAAGACCAGCTCTGCTAGGCAGAGGAGAATGTTGGTAGAGGGAAATTGGATGGTTCTGCAGTCGAGGAAGAAACGGAGGGCTTTAAGGCCTTCTGGTGGGGGATGGAGGTGTAGAGCGACTGAACATCCATAGTAAAGATGAGGGAATGGGATTTCTCCATCCCTTTCCCACCCTAGTCCCTGGACTGACTGACGGCCTGTTGAGTTTCACTGTCTGTATAACTCATTATTATCTAGCCCACAGCCAACAATGGACCAACCTGGACTACACCTTTCCTTTTTTGCATGTTTTACATTCATTTGTTCTATATCTCTTTGTATCACCGTCTATATTTCTTGTTTCCCTTTCCCCTGACTGTCAGTCTGACGAAGGGTCTCGACCCGAAATGTCCCCTATTCCTTTTCTCCAGAGATGCTGCCTGGCTTGCTGAGTTGCTCCAGCTTTATGTGTCTATCTAACAGATCCTAAATGCAGAGTGGTTGGTTCCTTCTGCCTTCATTCCCTTTCTCAGAGTCAGTTCTCTGCTCATTCAGGACTGCAACGTGCTGAAGTGCAGATCTCTCCATTCACTGGAAAACAGCTGGCCATGTGCAGCATCCCTGTGTTCCTGAATAAGGGCAGGTTCTCAGGAGTATTATCACCGAGTCTTCTGAGAGGAGATATCAGCTCAAAAGCAGCTGCTTGCTGGTCAGTGGTGAGTGTTCCCTTGCTCATCAACTTCAGGCTGCTGTCTAGTGGGATCTGTGTGAGACTCCACTGAAGCATCAAAACACAGCGTGACACACATCTCTGCCTCCACAGCAGCAGCCACCTGAACCAGGAGGAGCTGTGGGTTTGGTGCTGAATCTTTGCAAAGAAGTACATATGGCCTTCAGAGTGGAGGCAGTGGTCCCCTAGCTCTGCACAGGCTCTAACAAGAGATTGGCGATGGACTCCTCCAGGCTTCTAGTCTTCTCCTGCATTTGATGTTTCAGTCTAACAACATGCTCTCTAACCCATGCAACCACACCAGCCTTGTACTGATAACTTCACAGTTGTGGTCTTCCTCCTTTTGAGCAGTCTCGATGTGTGGACCTGGAGGGAGGGATGGAGGTTGACTAAACATAGAAACATAGAAACATAGAAAATAGGTGCAGGAGTAGGCCATTCGGCCCTTCGAGCCTGCACCGCCATTTGATATGATCATGGCTGATCATCCAACTCAGTATCCCATCCCTGCCTTCTCTCCATACCCCCTGATCCCTTTAGCCACAAGGGCCACATCTAACTCCCTCTTAAATATAGCCAATGAACTGGCCTCAACTACCTTCTGTGGCAGAGAATTCCACAGATTCACCACTCTCTGTTTAAAAAATGATTTCCTCATCTCGGTCCTAAAAGTCTTCCCTCTTATCCTTAAACTGTGACCCCTAGTTCTGGACTTCCCCAACATCGGGAATAATCTTCCTGCATCTAGCCTGTCCAACCCCTTAAGAATTTTGTAAGTTTCTATAAGATCCCCCCTCAATCTTCTGAATTCCAACGTGTACAAGCTGAGTCTATCCAGTCTTTCCTCATATGAAAGTCCTGCCATCCCAGGAATCAGTCTGGTGAACCTTCTCTGTACTCCCTCTATGGCAAGAATGTCTTTCCTCAGATTAGGAGACCAAAACTGTACGCAATACTCCAGGTGTGGTCTCACCAAGACCCTGTACAACTGCAGTAGAACCTCCCTGCTCCTATACTCAAATCCTTTTGCTATGAATGCTAACATACCATTCGCTTTCTTCACTGCCTGCTGCACCTGCATGTCTACTTTTAATGACTGGTGTACCATGACACCCAGGTCTCGTTGCATCTCCCCTTTTCCTAATCGGCCACCATTCAGATAATAGTCTACTTTCCTGTTTTTGCCGCCAAAGTGGATAACCTCACATTTATCCACATTATACTGCATCTGCCATGCATTTGCCCACTCACCCAGCCTATCCAAGTCACCTTGCAGCCTCCTAGCATCCTCCTCACAGCTAACACTGCCCCGCAGCTTCGTGTCATCTGCAAACTTGGAGATGTTGCATTCAATTCCCTCATCCAGATCATTAATATATATTGTAAATAGCTGGGGTCCCAGCACTGAGCCTTGCGGTACCCCACTAGTCACTGCCTGCCATTCTGAAAAGGACCCGTTTACTCCTACTCTTTGCTTCCTGTCTGCCAGCCAGTTCTCTATCCACATCAATACTGAACCCCCAATACCATGTGCTTTAAGTTTGTATGCTAATCTCTTATGTGGGACCTTGTCGAAAGCCTTCTGAAAGTCCAGATATAACACATCCACTGGTTCTCCCTTATCCACTCTACTAGTTACATCCTCGAAAAATTCTATAAGATTCGTCAGACATGATTTACCTTTCATAAATCCATGCTGACTTTGTCCAATGAACTCACCACTTTCCAAATGTGCTGCTATCCCATCTTTAATAACTGACTCCAGAATTTTCTCCACCACCGATGTTAGACAAACAGGTCTGTAATTCCCCGTTTTCTCTCTCCCTCCCTTTTTAAAAAGTGGGGTTACATTAGCTACCCTCCAGTCCTCAGGAACTACTCCAGAATCTAAAGAGTTTTGAAAAATTATCACTAATGCATCCACTATTTCTGCGGCTACTTCCTTAAGTACTCTGGGATGCAACTTATCCGGCCCTGGGGATTTATCGGCCTTTAATCCATTCAATTTACCTAACACCACTTCCCGGCTAACCTGGATTTCACTCAGTTCCTCCATCTCATTTAACCCCCGGTCCCTTGCTATTTCCGGCAGATTATTTATGTCTTCCTTAGTGAAGACAGAACCAAAGTAATTATTCAATTGTTCTGCCATGTCCTTGTTCCCCATGATCAATTCGCCTGTTTCTGACTGCAAGGGACCTACATTTGTTTTAACTAATCTTTTCCTCTTGACATATCTATAAAAACTTTTGCAGTCAGTTTTTTATGTTCCCTGCCAGTTTTCTTTCATAATCTATTTTCCCTTTCCTAATTAAGCCTTTAGTCCTCCTCTGCTGGACTGAATTTCTCCCAGTCCTCTGGTAGGCTGCTTGTTCTGGCTAATTTGTAGGCTCCCTCTTTTGTTTTGATACTATCCCTGATTTCCCTTGTTATCCACGGATGCAGCTACCTTCCCTGATTTATTCTTTTGCCAAACTGGGATGAACACTTGTTGTAGTTCATCCATGCAGCTTTTAAATGCCTTCCATTGCATATCCACCGTCAACCCTTTAAGAATCATTGGCCAGTCTATCTTGGCCAATTCACGTCTCATACCCGCAAAGTCACCTTTCTTTAAGTTCAGGACCCTTGTTTCTGAATTAACAATGTCACTCTCCATCCTAATGAAGAACTCAACCATATTATGGTCACTCTTGCCCAAGGGGCCACGCACAACAAGACTGCTAACTAACCCTTCCTCATTACTCAATACCCAGTCTAGAATAGCCTGCTCTCTCATTGGTTCTTCTACATGTTGGTTTAGAAAACTATCCCGCATACATGCCAAGAAATCCTCTTCCTCAGCACCCCTGCCAATTTGATTCACCCAATCTATATGTAGATTGAAGTCACCCATTATAACTGTTTTACTTTGTTGCACGCGTTTCTAATTTCCTGTTTGATGCCATCCCCAACTCTGCTACTACTGTTAGGTGGCCGGTACACCACTCCCACTAGCGTTTTCTGCCCCTTGGTGTTTCGCAGCTCTACCCATATCGATTCCACATCCTCCAAGCTAATGTCCTGCCTTTCTATTGCGTCAATCTCCTCTCTAACCAGCAACCCTACCCCCGCCTCCTTTTCCTTTCTGTCTATCACTCCTGAATATTGAATATCCCTGGATGTTCAGCTCCCAGCCTTGGTCACCCTGGAGCCATGTCTCCGTGATCCCAACTATATCATATTCATTAATAACTATCTGCACATTCAACTCATCCACCTTATTACGAATGCTCCTTGCATTAAGATACAAAGCCTTCAGGCTTGTCTTTACAACACTCTTACCCCTTATACAATTATGTTGAAAAGTGGCCCTGTTTGATTTTTGCCCTGGATTTGTCTGCCTGCCACTTTTACTTTTCACCTTGCTACCTATTGCTTCTACCCTCATTTTACACCCCTCTGCCTCTCTGCTCTTGCACCCATCCCCCTGCCACATTAGTTTAAATCCTGCCCGACAGCACTAGCAAACACTTCCCCAAGGACATTGGTTCCATTCCAGCCCAGGTGCAGACCGTCCTGTTTGTACTGGTCCCACCTCCCCCAGAACTGGTTCCAATGCTCTAAAAATGTGAATCCCTCCCCCTTGTACCATTTTTCAAGCCACGTATTCATCTGCAATATCCTCCTATTTCTATTCTGACTGGCCCGTGGTACTGGTAGTAATCCAGAGATTATTACCTTTGAGGTCCTACTTTTAAGTTTATCTCCTAGCTCCCTAAATTCACCTTGTAGGACCTCATCCCTTTTTTTACCTATATCGTTGGTGCCAATATGCACCACAACAACTGGCTGTTCACCCTCCCCCTCCAGAATGTTCTGCAGCCGTTCAGTGACATCCCTGACCCTTGCACCAGGGAGGCAACATACCATCCTGGAGTCTCGTTTGCGGCCGCAGAAACGCATATCTATTCCCCTTACTATTGAATCCCCTATTACTATTGCCCTTCCACTCTTTTTCCCCCCTCCTGTGCCGCAGAGCCACCCATGGTGCCATGAACTTGGCTGCTGCTGCCTTCCCCTGATGAGCCATCTCCCCAACAGTATCCAAAATGGTATACCTGTTTAGGAGGGAGATGACCGCAGGGGATTCCTGCACTACCTGCCTACTGCTTTGCTGGCTATTGGCCACCCGTTCCCTTTCTGTCCTCTTACCTTTTACCTGCGGTGTGACCAACTCGCTGTACATGCTATTCACGACTTTCTCAGCATCATGGATGCTCCAGTATGAATCCAGCCGCAGCTCCAATCGCTCAATGCGGTCTGCCAGGAGCTGCAGCTGGACACACTTCCTGCAAACGTAGTCACCAGGGACACTGACCATATCCCTGATCTCCCACATGTTGCAGGCTGAGCAAACCACGGGGCCAATCTCCACTGACATAGCTTACTCCCAAATTAACTCTATATTAAATATTAAAAAAACTTTATCCTTTAAACTGTACCTTTACTAATAAATACTGTACCCTTAACTCCCAGAACCCTTAACTCCCAGAACCCTTAACCTGAAAGCAGAAATATATACCTGGGGTTACACCCAATCAGCTGCTTCCTCTGGTCCTCTTCCACCAATCAGAGGCTTCCACCAGACTCCTTCTCTGGAAGTGAGATGGAACGTTGCAGATTTTGGTACTCCTCCTCTCACCAACGGCTCCCCGCGCCTCTGTAAAAGCAAGCCCCGCGCTGGATTTTATACTCACAGCCCAGGTAACTCGTCCTCTCACCAACGGCTCCCCGGGCCTCTGTAAAAGCAAGCCCCGCGCTGGATTTTATACTCACAGTCCAGGTAACTCCTCCTCTCACCAACGGCTCCCCGCGCCTCTGTAAAAGCAAGCCCCGCGCTGGATTTTATACTCATAGCCCAGGTAACTCCTCCTCTCACCAACGGCTCCCCGGGCCTCTCGATGAGCTTCTAAAATGATACATCTGGATTTTTGTTGCTGAATCAGTTACTTAGCAACCCAGCAGCAAACAATCCACCCTTGGCCAAGTTCGTCCAGCAATTCAAGGGAACCATTTGATTTATCTGTGGTTGATATCCATCCATAATTCAGCATAGCTGCCTTTGCACCTTTGATGTTGTACCACTGATGTGCAATACTTGATTTGAATTGTGAATTTAAAGGAAGGCACACAGAGTTGTTCAAATTTGGCAAGCGGAATTGTCGGAAGGTGCATTACTTTCTCTTCCATTGAGTGAAGACTTTTGCATTAACATTACACTGGATTGAAACCATAAATACAGAGGGAAATAATATTCCCTTTACTTGAGACTTCACATAACTTCAGGTCAGGTCGGAGGGGAGTTCCCTCCGCCACGGGTACCATGTAATCCCATTCTACCTGCTCCATGGTCGGATAGTCGGTGACCTAAACGTCTCCCCCACCTGGTTTGCCAGTGAGGAGGGGAGCAGAAACAAAAACAAGACCTGTCAAAGGGCGTATGAGCTTCTAGTGAGCCAATGGCCATCCACACTTCAGAAGAAGTTGCCATCACTGTCGTCCATAGCATTGTAAGGAACGATGACAAAGCACACACACACCAAAATCCTCTACTTCCAGCAGCGGAAGTCCACAGGCACTGGAGGACAGAGATGTGTGGTGCTACCGTCACCGTTCCCGTCGGAAACCAGCACCACTGCGTCGCTAATGTTTTCAACAATGATGATGATAACTCCACTGGGAACCGACATGGACATTATCAGTGGAATGGCCTCTAACTGTGTTAATATTAGTCCAGTGTCAAGTTAATAAAGGTCCTGGCCAGTAAGATAGACACAAAATGCTGGAGTAGCTTAATGGGGCAGGCAGCACTCTGGAGGCAAGGAATGGGTGACGTTTTAGGTTGAGACCCTTTGTCAGACCAGTAATGTCACTTCTCCATTTCCTCTACAGATGGTGCCTGACCCACTGAGTTCTTCCGGCATCTTCTTCTTCTTGTAGCGTATGGCGTGCACAGCCTAAAGTTGTTGGACAACTTGTTCTATTTGATCTTATTTGATTGTGCACGCCAGGTCGATTGCATTCGTTGAAACAGGGCGGACCACATGAAGGTTGCAATCTCCCACCCCTTCCGGCATCTTGTGTTTTGCTCAAGATATTTCTAAATATTTACCAAGGCACGGAAATATAAAACTGAAGTAAAGCAAAATCCAAGATATATTCTGTTGTAAATCCAAGATATATTCTGTTGTAAATGAGAAAGTAATCATGCTCTCAATTCATTATCTGAATTTTGAAAAGTTAGGCTTACCAACAAAAAAGTTGTCCTTGTTTGTTTAGCTCCAGTGTAACATCCCAAGGGATAACACTGCTGCCAGGCTTATATTTGCATGCAACACCCAGATGTATTCGGAACAGATGTATCAAATGATGTTACAGGAAGGTACATCATAGAAATACCCAAATGTCCCATTTACAAGGTACATAATACAAGACTACGTACCTCAGTGTATTGTTTGTTGGCCTGGTGAACATTATTTGTTGCCATTGGCAATCCTTCCTGTAAATCTCCAGTGGTTCCCATGCATCTTATACATAACCCTACTCATTAGAAAAGATGCAACTCACAGTTTCTCAGATCACACATCAAGCCATTGGAAAATAATCCAGCAGCATGGTGTGAATTTATTCGCTGACACTTTGCCCAGTAAAGGTTATGTGTTTTTCTGTAAACCTGTAGGTACCTGTAGGCACGCCAAGCTTCAGTAGGTCAACACCTTGTTTCTGTGTAGGAAAGAACTGCAGATGTTGGTTTAAACCGAAGATAGACACAAAAAGTTGGAGTAACTCAGCGGGTCTGGCAAGAATAGATGACGTTTCAGGTCGAGACCCTTCTTCAGACTGAGAGTCAGGGAAAGTGAAATGAGAGATATAGATGGTGATATAGAGATGCATGTTTCTGTGTACAGCCTTGAACAGGAGATAGACCTTCTTGATGGTTAGTAGGTTGAATAGTGGCAGAAATCTGTAATTCAACCTATTTCTGAATACATTAATTTATACTAATGCCGTAAGGAAATTACTGCAAGGTTGATAGAGGGGTTGTGTTTGGTTTGCTCCCAGGTTCCAGGAGACCTGATCCTGAAATATCGTCAGGAAACTATTTTCCAAATTGGAGCTGTTTGAACTCAAGATTTATTTTAAGTTTAATTTAACATTGGTTTATCGAATTCCATTGCAAAATGAAAGCACCACTTACAAAAATTATATGGTTGAACTATCACAGTCATGATCTGATGAGACAGGCTTAAATTAAATGTGTGTGGGTGAGAAATCAATGGTGAGGTCCTCTGAGTAGCATAACCATAAGTAGCTTCCTGACTAATGTGGATTCCCTTCAGTTCCTCCCTCCCACTAGATCCTTGGTCTCCTAGTATTTCTGGGAGATTGTTTATGTCTTCTTTAGTGAAGACAGAAACAAAGTACTTATTTAACTGTTCTGCCATTTCTTTGTTTCCCATTATAAATCCACCTGTTTCTGATTGTAAGCGACTTACATTTGTTTTCACTAATCTTTTACTTTTTACATATCTAATGAAGCTTTTTGAGTCAGTTTTTTTATTCCCTGCGAGCTTTCTTTCCCCCTCTTAATTAACCTCTTTGTCCTCCTCTGTTTTCTAAATTTCACGAGGTCCACTGGTTTGCTGCTTCCTCTGGCCAATTTATATGCCTTTTCCTTGGAATTAACACTATCCTTGATTTCCCTCGTTAGCCACGGTTGATCCGCCTTCCCTGTTTTATTTTTTCGCCAGACATTGATGAACAATTTTGGAGTTCACCCATGCGGTCTTTAAATCTTTGCCATTGCATTTCCATCATCAACCCTTTAAGTATAATTTGCCCATCTATCCTAGCCAATTCCCGTCTCATACCTTCAAAGTCTCCTTTCTTTAAGTTCAGGATACCAGTCTCTGAATTAACCGTGTCACTTTCCATCCTAATGCAGAATTCCACCATATTATGGTCACTGTTGCCCAAGGGGCCTTGCACAACAAGATCGCTAACTAATCCTTCCTCGTTACACAATACCCAGTCTGGGATGGCCTGTCCTCTAGTTGGCTATTCTACATATTGGTTGAAAAACCCATCCCGTATATACTCCAGGAAATCCTCCTCAGCGCTGCTACTAATTTGGTTGGCCCTATCTATATGTAGATTAAAGTCACCCATGACAACTGCAGAAACCCATAAAGCTGCAGCAAGTAAGAATTTCATTGTTTCATTCTGCCGCAGAAGACAATTGAAAACTCTTGACATTTGACCCTTGTTTGTAGTTCATTGATTGCTTGCTGGATATGACTGATACTGATTAGGTATCGCATTATTTTTTAATGTTTCCAGCTTCTTGTTTAATTTAGAGCCTGCAGCCTTCATGAGGAGATGGCACCCAAGCCAGATGCCTCTCTGTGTGTGAGTCCCAGAAGTGGATCTGCAATTGTTCATTATGATCGGCCCACTCTTTGAAACCTCTGATCCAACACTAACTGTACAGAACTGCGTCTCGGACATGGTGGTGAGCAACACAGGGGCCCCAGAGGGGACAGTCCTCTCTCCCTGTTCACCATCTACACCTCGGACTTCAGATATAACTCAGACTCCTGCCAGCTGTAGATGTTTTCGGATGACTCTGCAATTGTGGGCTGCATCAGTGAGTGGAGGGAAGCTGAATACAGCGGTGTAGTCAACGACTGTGTTGAGTGGTGTGGGCTGAATCACCTGCAGCTCAACAACAACAACACTAAGGAGTTAGTGGTGGACCTTAGGAGGAGAGGAACACCCCTGTCCCCTGTCTCCATCAATGGTGTGGATGTGCAGTTTACCAGGGAGTACAAATACCTTGGAGTTTACCTGGACAGTAAACTGGACTTGTCTAGGAACGCTGAGGCCCTGTACAAGAAGGGACAGAGCCGTCTGTAGTTTTTGAGGAGGCTCTGCTCCTTCAACTTCTGCAATAAGATGCTGCAGATGTTCTACTAATCGGTGGTGGCCAGCGCCATCTTCTTCACAGTCGTGTGCTGGGGCAGCAGGGTGAAGGCCGCGGACGCTAACAGAATTAATAAGATCAGGAAGGCTGGCTCCGCCCTGGGGGTGGAGTTGGATTCATGGGAGATGGTCTTGGAGGTGAGGATGCTCCTCAAACTGCGGAGCATCTTGGTCAATACAGCTCACCCCCTCCATGACACACTGGTCAACCTGAGGAGCACCTTCAGTAACAGACTGGCTCCACCAAGATGCAGCACAGAACGCCACAGGAGATCTGTTTTCCCTGTGGCTATCAAACTGTACAGCTTCTCCCCCTCCACATACATCTGGATCTTCTGCCATCAGGCTAGAGATACCACAGCATCAAAGCCCGGACAACCAGACTGCTAAACAGCTTCCTACCACAGGCTGTGAGGCTGCTAGACAGTCACTCCACCTGATTAAAGCACAATTATAATTGGGAACTGAAGAACCACTTAAAAATTACTTTGGAAATTGGCAAACAGAAAAAAATAGTTGTCTAGAAAAATAAATATTTCTATATGACCACCTTGCAGTAAGCAGAGAGCATTGTCACTTGAAACCACATTTACTGCTTTAATTGTGGTGGTCACAGAAATTGACAAGCAATTGTTTTTATTGGCGTTGTGCAATGATACTCTATTACATAATGTAACTTACAGTCTTAAATTTTTTTAGCAGTAATAAAAATACCAGACTCTCAATGTCACACAAGGTTAAATGCCAATAGTAGGGCAGTCACTCTGACCTCATTTTTGGAGTTCAGCTCTTTAATCCATGTTTAGTGTGATGCTGGGGTCAAGGAAAGAGCGTTCACGTCGCGGCCCTGTTTCCACCAATATTTCCACCACCATGTACAAGAAGCACAAGAAGCAACAAGACAGACACCATTGTATGCAGATGCCGAGACGTGTGTTCAGCTCTGGCTGAACAACTTCTAATCTTGTGTGTGGACTCGATAAGATGAAGGGTGATGCTCTCCAGCTCTAGGACCAAGGTTTACAGTGATCCTTTCTACATTTTCCTTGACCTTCGTCCCCTTTGATCTATCATTTTCACACCTTACCCATCCACATCTCTGTGTCTCTCTCTCCCCTGAAGAAGGGTCTCGACCCGAAACCTTCTCTCCCTGTCTGCCTGTCCCGCTGAGCATATTGTGTCTATCTTTGATGTGATGAGGTCTGGAGTAGTGAGCTTTTATATTTTTTAGTAAGTGCTACCTGATGGCATTGTCAATAACAAATCCCAACACTTGCCAGGTGATTGAGAGTCATCCAATTTGATTGTAATAATCCAATTGGATTTATTCTGGTGTTCTGAACATGAAACACGCTCCCCCCCCCCCCCCTCCTCCCCCCCCCCCCCCCCCCTCTCCCCCTCCCTCTTCCATTGCTCCCCCAACCCCACCCTCTTTCTTTCCACCACCCTCCTCTTTTGGAAGGTTTAACATTAAATGGGCTGTCTGATAATGTTGTACTTCCCTCCAGTAGTTCTGCTGCTGTAGAACCTGCCCACTGTTACCTCAACAGATTTCCAGTTTAACCCATTGCTCCGGGCTTTGTTCACAATATCTAAGGGAATTGAGAATAGTCAAATATGTTTAACAACATGTTTAATAACATAATAATATGTTTAATAAACAACAGAACAATGAAATTCTTTGTCAGATCTGGAGTAGGTTTTGGAAAATGTTGTGGTGATTTGTGTGCATTTGTAATACATTCTTCTCTCCTGAAGGAATATTAACCTCTAACCTTGCTAAGATTAATATTCCTTCAGGAGAGAAGAATGTATTACAAATTGCAAAGTTCAAATGAAAAATGTTGCAATGAATTGTTCTATGAAATACACTGGCCATCCAACATTTATAGTTTTAATCATTTGGACAGAAATCTCACTTTCTCATTTACATTTATTTTGTATGGATCTTATTTCTTTACTGTGTCCATTATTATCCACTTGTTAGATGATAATAATTTCACTAAAATCTCCTGACTTGAACCCAAGCACAGAACTGTTTTCTTCTCTATGTGTCACTGCATCATAAAATCTGTTTTCCTCTAACTTCTACAAGTTCGATGGAAGATAGTCAAACAAAAACTCTTGGCCAGAACTTAATTATCACTGAAGAGAGACATAAAATGCTGGAGTAACTCAGCGAGACAGACAGCATCTCTGGAGAGAAGAAATTGGGTGACGGTTTGGATCGAGACCCTCCTTCAGTCTGAAGAAGAGTCTCGACCCAAAAGGTCACCCATTCCTTTTCTCCAGGGATGCTGCCTGTCGAAGAAGGGTCTCGACACGAAGCGTCACCCATTCTTTTTCTCCAAAGATGCCACCTGTCCCGCTGAGTTACTCCAGCATTTTGTGTCTATCTTCAGTTTAAACCAGCATCTGCAGCTACTTCCTACTTATTATCACTGTTCATATCTCACAAGGCTGCCAGTCCTGTGGCTCTGTGGTTTCTGGTGGTCAAAATAACTCATCCACACGACCCTCCCGTCTTGGAGAGTGGGCCACTGATAGCAGCACAAACTGAGACCCTCCTCAATGAAATCTACAGGTGGCCTTCAGATAGAATGTGCTGACAGAAAGTATTGTCACTGACTTTAAATGTCTCTGATTTAGAAACAATCCCACAAATATAATACATTAAAATATCAATAATAAATTTCTGAAATAACAAGTTCACTTCAAGATTAAATTAACTTATGTAAGTTAATTAAAAAATATTGATACTGATTAAATGATAAATAAAAACAAATCACTTCCTTATTCAGTGTTTTTAAGGTTGGATGTGGCTGTAGAATGCTGAGCAATCCGATACAAACTGTATTCAATCTCCCAGCTCACGACATGAATGCTCCAGACTGGATATGATGTCCAGGGATAGAGCAGATCATAAGGTCATAATTACGTAATTCTATCAAGTCTACTCCAACATTCTATCATGGCTGATCTACCTCTCCTTCCTAACACCATTCTCCTGCCTTCTCCCCATAACCTCTGACACCTGTACTAATCAAGAACCTATCTATCTCTGCCTTAAATATATCCATTGATTTGGCCTTCACTGCCTTCTGTGGCAAAGAATTCCACAGATTCACCGTCATCTGACTAAATACATTTCTCATCGCATTCCAAAAAAATGTCCTTTCATTCTGAGGCTATGACCTCTATTCCTAGACTCTCCCACTAGTGGAAAAATCCTCTCAACATCCGCTCTATCCAAGCCTTTCACTATTCTGTATGTTTCAATGAGGTCCCCCTTCATTCTTCTAAATTCCAGCAAGTACGGGCCCAGTGCCGACAAACATTCATCATAGACTAAGCTACTAATTCCTGGTAGACAAAAATGCTGGAGAATTCCAAAATGGGCTGAGCATGCTCTCTGTCCCATTGTTGGGTTGTTATCAGCGTGATCCAGTCCATTAACTCTGGGGGGAGAAGAAATGAGAAAGGAAGAGGGCTGAGGGAGAGCCAGAGGGCCGAGGGAGAGCTGAGAAGGGGAGGAGACAGCAAGGGCTACCGGAATTTGGAGAAGTCAATGTTTATGCCGCTAGGGTGCAAACAGCCCAAGCGGAATGTGAGGTGCTGCTCCTCCATGGCTCACTCTGCCAATGGAGGAGGCCCAGGACAGAAAGGTTGGATTCGGTATGGGAGGGGGAGTTGAAGTGCTGAGCCACAGGGATATCAGGTTGGTTAATGCGGACCGAGCGGAGGTGTTCGGCAAAACGACCGCCAAGCCTATGCTTGATCTCACCGATGTAGATCAGCTGACATATAGAGCAGCGGATGCAATAAATGAGGTTGGAGGAGATGCAGGTGAACCGCTGTCGCACCTGGAACGACTGCTTGGGTCCTTGAATGGAGTCTAGGGGGGAGGTAAAGCGGCAAGTGTAGCATCTCTTGCGGTTGCAAGGGAAAGTGCCCAGGGAAGGGGTGGTTCGGGAGGGAAGGGAAGAATTGACCAGGGAGTTATGGAGGGAGCGGTTATGGTGGCAGATAACCAGTCGGTATCGATAGTCTGACTTGGGTCCGAACTGGGAGGTAGGGAACTGGAGCTGGAAGCCTAAGCTTCGTCTCACCGATGTAGAGCAGCTGACACCTAGAGCAGCGGATACAATAGATGAGGTAAATACTTAAATATTCACGTGTTTGATTTATATCTATTAATTAATCTGATACCTGCATATTGGGAAATGTATCAGATGAAAACAATACGTGGTAAATTAGAACCTTGTACTTACCTCAATGTTCAGAATTATTTTCAATATAGACACAAGGAACTGCAGATGCCAAATCTTGAACAAAACACAAAGTGCTCAAGGGATTCAGCAGGTCAGGCAACATTTTTGAAGGGTGGACACTAAATGCTGGGGTAACTCGGTGTGCTGGCAACATCTCTGGAGAGATGGAATGGTTGCCGTTTCTTCTGTCTGAAGAAGGGTCTCGATATGAAACGTCACCTATTTCTTCTCTCCAGAGATGCTGCCTGTCCCGCTGAGTTACGCCAGCTTTTATGTCCGTATTTGATGTAAACCAGCATCTGCAATTCCATCCCAAACATCTTTGGAGGGGTGATGTCTTCAGTCGAGATCCCAACTTGAAAGGTCATCAGTCCATTCCCTTCAATTGTACTCTTGATTCACTGTGTTGCTCCTGCTCTTTACGTTATATAATTTTTTTAGAGTCATAGTCAATGGGCAGTGGGCGGGTGCTATAGACCTGCACAGGAAGGTAGATGCTTCCGCCCCCACGAGTCTTGGCCAGACCTAGGAAGGCAGTCCATCTAGGAGAGGGAAAACTCTGATTTAAAACCTCCACTGCCTTGTGGCCATATCCAGTCATGGAAAAGGCTCCAGGAATAAACCTCAAGAAAATCCGGAGTCGGAGCCCCTAAGGCAGTTTGTCATTGTCTACAACCTCGCTCTGGCAGCTCCTACTATGGCGCTGGTGCCAAACTGTATTGACCCTGCTGTTCCTTTGGATCGATCAGCTATGTGGAGAGGGGGGACGTGCTGCATGAGCAACAGCCTGTCCTCCAAATGACATCGCCCAGGCTTGCATCCGACCAGGATGCATCGCCCATGGTCAGTCATGACCGAGAGAGGCCTACTTCAGTCAATGAGTAATTCAGTGTGGAAACAGACCCTTTGGCCTAACTTGTCCACACCGGCCAACATGTCCCAACTACACTAGTCCCACCTGCCCGCATTTGGTCCATATCCCTCCAAACCTGTCCTATCAATGTACCGTATATATTCCAATGTATATATTTTAAATTTTGTTTATTTTCTGCAATTAAATGATATCCAATCACATAGGTAGGCTGCGAGTAGAAAGCTGGGTTAAAATGTTTAAATGCTATCGCCAAAGTGTATTTTGCAAATTTCTGTTTCAATTATAATAGTTTTGTGTAACTTTAACTAACATCGTGAAATATGTATGTTGCTCTCTGCAGGAAATGGTTGTTCTGTGTTTCTGTTGCAGTGTAAATATTCAATAAAGAATTCCCTGATCTCTTTGAAATGTAGATAGCAGTAACATAGGCATCAGTATAAACTATTGTGCTTTGCAAAAGGTGGTGAAAGTAAATAGCTCAGCAATTCCTGAAGTTGCATTGTCAGTGCTCACATTAAATTGCGATCAATGGCTCCAATGGCCCCTCATGTTGTAAACCAAATTCATGGAACCAATTATTAGATTAGATTAGATTAGATTCGTTTATTGTCATTCAGACCTTTCGGTCTGAACGAAATTTTGTTTCCCTGCAGTCATACATGTAATTTATAAAATGACAAAAACACACAATCAACACAAATTTAACATCCACCACAGTGAGTTCACCAAACACTTCCTCACTGTGGTGGAAGGCAAAATCTTAAAGTCCCTGTCTCTTCCCTCTTTGTTCTCCCTCTGCGCCGAGGCGACGGTTCAAACTCTGCGGGTGGTCGCTGCCTCCGCCACAGCTCCGAGGCCGAGTCGGGTCTCCGCTGCCGCTATCTCCGCCACAGCTTCGGGGCCGAGTCGGGTCTCCGCTACTGCTGCTGCCGCTGCTGCAGCCGCTGCCACCGCCACAGCTCCAGGGCTGAGTCGGGTCTCCGCTGCCGCTGCCTCCGCCACAGCTTCGGGGCCGAGTTAGGTCTCCGCCGCCTCCGCCACAGCTTCGGGGCCGAGTCGGGTCTCCGCTACCGCTGCTGCTGCTGCTGCCGCCGCCACAGCTCCAGGACCGAGTCGGGTCTCCGCTGCTGCTGCCGCCGCTACAGCTTCGGGGCTGAGTCGGGTCTCCGCTGCCGCTGCTGCTGCCGCCACCGCCACACCTTCGGGGCCGAGTCGGGTCTCCGCCACTGCTGCCTGCTGCTACAGCTCCGATGCCGCCAGCTCCGCCATTAGGCCTCAGCGCAGATGGAGACGGGGACGGAGAATACGACTGAAGAAAAAGTCGCATCCCCCGAAGGAAGAGACCAAAGCATGTTTCTCCCACCCCACCCACACACATACATACACAACTTAATAAAACAAAATTAACTAAAACATGACAAGGAACAAAACGAAAGAAAAAAAACAGACGGACTGCAGGTGGGCCGCAGCTGTTAAGCCAGCGCCGCCATCTTGGTATCTTGGTCAAAACACAATGTCCATGTCCAGAAAGGCATGCTGAAACTTCAACCATGTGAGAGGCATAAAATGCTGGATTTCCTCAGCGGGACAGGCAGCATCTCTGGATAGAAGGGATGAGTGATGGTTTGGATCGAGACCCTTCTTCAGACTGAGAGTCTGGGTAGAGGGAGACACTGAGATAAGGAAATGTAAGGTGTGAAATTGAGATCAAAGGAGATGAATTTTCAAGGAAAATGTAGACTAGATAATTGTTAACAAGGAGAAGGTGACAACGAAGCATATGGAGATAACATTTAATTAATGGGACAGTCAGACTGGTCAGAGATCTAGGAAGAGGGAGGGATGGAGAGAGTGGGAAAACAAGAAGTCAATGTTCCTACCACTGGGATTTAAGCTGCCCACGCGAAATATGAGGTGCCGTTCCTCTAATTAGCGCTGACAGTGGACGAGGCCCTGGACAGAAAGGTCAGTGTGGGAATGGGAGGGGGAGTTAAAGCATTGAGTAACCGAGAGATCAGGTAGATTTAGGCGGACTGAGCGGGGGTTTTCAGCGAAATGATTGCCGAGCCTGCGCTTGGTCTCTCAGATATACAGGAATCCACATCTGGAACAGCGGATACAGTAGATGAGGTTGGAGGAGATGCAAGTGAACGTTTGCCTCACCTGAAAAGATGTTAGGGTCCTTGGGCGGAGTCGAGGGAGGAGGTATAGGGACACATATTGCGTCTCCTGCGGTTGCAGGGGAAGTACCTGGGGAGGGGGTGGTTTGGGTGGGAAGGGATGGGTTAACCAGTGAGTTGTGGAGGGAACTGACTGTGAAAAGCGGAATAGGGTGGACATGGGAAAATGTGGCTAGTGGTGGGATCCTGTTGGAGGTGGAGAAAATGTCGGAGGATTATGTGTTTTATGCGATGGCTGATGGGGTGAGAAGTGGGGACAGGGGGGACTCTGTCACTGTTACGAATGGGGGAAGGGGGAGTGAGAGCGGAACTGTGGGATACCGAGGTGACCCTAGTGAGGGCTTCATTTATGATGGAAGAGGGGAACCCTCAATCCCTAAAGAATGAGGACATCTCAGATGTGATGTCTGGGGTTTACACTTGCCCAACAATGGAGCTCATGATCTCAATAGTTTTGTGAATGAAAGAAGTCTGAGGTGGAGACATATGGCACTGCAGATGCTGAAATCTTGAGCAAAATTAAATTGTTGGAGGAACTCAACAGGTCAGGGGTCAACTGAGAAGGGAAGTGGACAGTTTTGGGTCGGGACCCTTCTTTAGGCTTGTTATGTATGAAATATGATGAACATATTTGATGTCTTGCGCAATGGTATGCATGCGCAGGAGAGACTCATCGTGGCGTTCAGAATAAAAGAAGCTTGGGGGTTTACTCCCATGTCCGAGCCTTATTTAAAGTCAATTTCCAGCACCAAATACACAACAATTCGTGATGAGAATCAAAGAACAGAAAAAAGAACAAGTATTTCCAAGAAAAAATTAAAAAGTTTAAAAAAGGTTTGTATTTGGAACCACAAATTGGAACGGCACCAAGCAGAAAGATTTGGCGCCAAATTGTATTTGAATTGGCGCCAAAGAAAAGAAAAGTCGGAACGGGAAGCAAGAGCACAACTAGTGTGACAGTAAGTGTCACCGAAGAGCGCAGCTGGAAGCTAGAAGCCTAACCAGCAGGACACTGACAGCGTCAGCTTACCTGGAATGCTTTCTAGTGCCGTGCAGCCCACAGCCAGATCCAGCAGCCGCCAACGATGTCGGGTGAGTGTCCAGTGCCGTGCAGCCACGGCCATGTCCGGCAACCGCCACCGACGATGAAGCGGAGCCTCCAGCAAGCCAGCCCGGCAGCGAGCACAGCCAGCCCGGCCGTGAGCACAGCCAGCCCTGGGAAGCCAGCAACAGCCAGCCCGTGAAGTCAGCAACAGCCAGCCCGGGAAGCCAGCAACAGCCAGCCCGTGAAGTCAGCAACAGCCAGCCCGGGAAGCCAGCAAAAGCCATCTGAGAAACCAGCAAAGCCTGCCTGTAAGGACAGCCCGAGAGGTCACCGAGGCTCCGGAGTCCCGGACTGTACGAATTTAATGCATTGATCACAGTTTTCAATGATTTAAGCAAATATGCGTGCATAGCAGGCTTTAAAATGTTCTAGTTTGCTATTAACATTAAATGTTGATTTATTAGTATACATCTATTATTATAAGAATTAGTAATAGTCAGTGGGCTGGATAACTTTTTAGTGTGTAAAAAAAATTAAATCCAGTGCAAAGAACACTGTGTGAAAGAACAGAACATAGTGTACCTTAATTCCAACAGTGTAGCATGGCTACTTCAGGAAATGTGCCCCAGTTAGTAAAATGATGCCAATAAAAGAACAAGATGTCACCCAGCTCCAACTGTTTCCCTTTAGAATCGTTACTGAAAAATTCAAATACTTCGGAGTTTACATTACCAGAAAATATTCCCTTTTGTTTAAAACAAATTTTCCACCATTAATTGCTAAACTCCATAGGTATATTCAATTTTGGAAAACACTGCCTATTTCTCTTCTCGGCAGATTAAATGCCGTAAAGATTATATTTCTCCTGCAACTTCTATACTTATTCCAGTCAATACTGATATATCTTCCCAAATGTTAAAAAAAAAATTTGATTCCATTGTCACTAATTTCATCTGGGACTATAAAAGCCATCAAATACACAAAATACATTTGTGTAAATCCAAAGAGAATGGAGGACTAGCTTTACCTAACTTCCTCTTTTACTATTGGGCAACCAATATTACAACTATAATTTTCTGGCTGGATGATTCATACCAACAGGCAAACTGGCTAAAAATGGAGAGGGAAGATTGCTTGCCATTCTGTATTGGCTCCATTGTCCTGTCTCCAATTTCTCTGAATAAGTCAATGTATAAGCATAACCCGATAATACATAGTACTGTCCGTAGCTGGAAACATTTGAAACTCAGTCACAAATTGAGAAACATGTCTCTCCTTCTCCCCATTGCAAATAATCCCTCTTTTAAACTTTCTATCCTAGATGCGGTTTTTGTTCAATGGAAGAATCAGGGAATCAATACTGTGGGAGACTTTTATCAGAAGGGGACTCTTTCCTCCTTTCAAGAATTGCAGGAGAAATACGAATTGAACACCAATAACTTTTTCAGATACCTCCAAGTTAGGGATTACGTGGGAACATATACACAAGACTGCTCCTCTGTAGCTCCAGACATACTCGATGAATGTTTGAATAAACATGCAGATACAGAGAAGTTAATATCCCACATTTACAATGCCCTCCAAAATATCGATACTCCATCATTTGAGATTTTTAGGCGTTCATGGGAGGATGAGATGGGTCAACACATTTCCCAGGATATATGGGACGATAGCCGACAATACATACATCATTGCTCTTTAAATGCCAGACACTGCCTGATACAGTTTAAAGTATTGCACAGGCTATATTACTCAAAGACCAAATTGAACAAGATTTTCCCCAGTGTTTCCCCCCTTTGTGACAAATGTCACTCTCAAGAACCCACCTTAACCCATACTCTGTACAAAAATAAAACAAATTTGGAAGGAAGTCTTTAACGTTACCTCTAAAACACTGAAAATTCCACCAGAACCAGACCCAAAACTGATAATACTGGGAATATCAGAGGCATGTGTCAAACTAATGGTATTTCGATATCTTGATTACGGTCTAATATCAGCAAAAAAACATACTTAAATTTTTGAAAAAGACAACAGTCCCCTCGGTGAAGATGTGGATTACGGAAATGACAGAGACACTACATCTAGAAAAAATTATGTTTTTTCTTGACTGACAAACCGGAACAATTTTTAAAAATATGGTCTCCTTTTATTGAATTTCTTGAACAATACAATGGTTAAACACAAACTCAAAACTGATTGTAGGGCTGGGTGAGCGGGCACATGGGTGGGTCGAAGGACATATCTCTTCTTTTTCTTTCTTTTCATCTTTCTCTTTCCTTCTTCTTTCTTCTTTCTTCTTTCAATTTAATATTATTTTTGTAAAATGTTAACAATGAAGCTTTGCTAGAGTTGTAGAACTGTTAAGTCATTCTTTTTTGGTACAATTGCTTCCAATAAAATAATATATTTTTTTAAAAATCAATGATTTAAGCAAATATGTATGCATAGTAGGTACAGTGTATGGCTTAACATGTTCTAGTTTGCTATTAACATTAAAATGTTCGTTTATTAGAATAAATCTATTATTATAATAATTAGTAATAGTCATTGGGCTGGATAACTTCTTAGTGTGTAAAAGAATTAAGTCCAGTGCAGAGAACACTGTGAGAGAACAGAACATAGTGTACCTGAATAGCAACTGTGTAGCATGGCTACTTCAATTGTAGGAAATGTGCCCCAGTTAGATTCAGGGTATAATTTTGAGGAATGGATCGAAGTCTTAGAAGCTTGGTCCATTTCAGATGATATCACTGCAGAGGAGAAGAAGAGAGCATGGTCCCTTACAGGCTTAGGAAGCAAGGGTTATCACACCTTACGTGCATTGCTGCAGCCAGCAAAGCCCGCGAGTAAAACGTACGAGGAATGTAAGGAGGCGTTAGTTGCTCATTTCTCGCAAAAACCTCCAAGGGCATCCAGAGAAAAGGAGCCTGAACTAAAGAAGACATGGAGTCCATCAAGGGCATCCAGAGACAAGATTCACAACTCCAAGAGGTGCTGGAGAGGTTGCTGCAGCCGTGAGCCGACGGTGTGTAAATTCCGAGATGGTAAGTGCTTCAGGTGTTCGGGAACGGGTCACACCAAAAGCTAGTGTGATGCTGTTAGAGTTTACCAACAGCAGTACTGGGCACATGTACTGGCCAGAAGTCAAATGCAAATGTACATTGCGATCCAGAGGGTAACCCTATCTATTCAAGCTGCCTTCAGGGGTATGTAGGTACAGAGAGAGAACCGGGACAAACAGGAGGCAGCAACAGTAATACAAGCAGTAGTTAGAATGCACAGAGTATACCTTCCATACAGGGCAATGAGATTGGCAGCTATAATAGTACAAACCCATTATAGGGCACACCTTCAAATGGAAACTGATCGCAAAACTAACGTGAAGGTATGCAGCAGCGTTTTGCTGCTTCAGGCTGCCTACCGAGGAATGGTTGTTCTAAAGCATTTGCAGTGCATGCACAAATCTGCCAAGGTCATACAGACTTATTATCAGATGCATAAACAGCGCCAGTATTTCAAGAAACTATGCTGGTCTGCCACTGCTGTACAGGAACGATACCGGGCTTGCCAGATAAGAGATGCCCATGTGAGACATTATAATATTTTGAGAAAAGCAGTGTGTTGTATTCAGGCTTTCTACCACGGGGTTAAAGCCAGAGAATTGGTTGAAAATATCAAGGCAGCACGCCATATTAAGTCATTCTTAATGGCGCAGCAATGGAGTTGCTGCCTCACAGCACAAGGAGGGTCATGACAGAAGCCTCCTCATGGCGATCCCTGGAAGCGATGACAGGATGCACTCTGTGACGCGTCAGGCGACAATTCTGTCAACATGTCGGATGACGACAGAAGCCAACGGCGAGGTACATTGTCTGGCACACAAATGAACAGCACAAGAGGCCCGGGTTTGATCCTGACTACGGGTGCTGTCTATATGGACGCCTGTGACTTCCAGGGTTTACCATGGGTGCTCTGGTTTCTTCCCACACTCCAGAGACGTACAAGATTGTAGGTTAATTGGCTTTGTTAAAGATGGTAATTTGTCCCAAGTGTGTCGAATATTGCTAGTGTACAGCGAATCGCTGGTCAGAGTGGACTCGGCGGACTGAAGTGCCTGTTTCCAGGCTGGATCTCTAAACTAAACCAAACTAACTAACCTAATCACTAGATCACTTTGTGCAATGTAGGATGTTGTTGGTACATGAAAAATATAACTGGAAGATGTTTCCCAAAATCAAACAATGCATTTCCCTGTGAGTTTCACTCTCTCCAATAGTTGCCATTCATATGGAGCAAGTATTTCTCCCAGATCTTCGGTTTCCTCCCTCACTCCAAAGACGTCCAAGTTTGTAGTTTAATTGGCTTGGAATAAAGGTAAAATGTCCCTAGTGTGTGTAGGATAGTGTTAATGTGTGGGGATTGCTGGTCAGTACAGGCTCAGTGGACCGAAGGGCCTGTTTCTGTGCTGTATCTCTAAACTAAACTAAATTAAATTCAAGAGGAAGGGCCAAAACAGCATCCTCTATGAGGCAATAGTAAGAGATTGCCATTGAAAGTAATATTGTGACAAGGCTCTATTTTCCTCGTAAGTAATCATGCCTTCATAGAGCCAGAGGGAATGAACTTTTCTGTTCAATAACTGAGAGATTCTTTCTCAGCTGAAATGTCAAACACATGCCATCAAATTAATCAAACAAACAAGAAATGGCCAGCTCTTTCAATCAAATGCAATTCATGTTATTGAGCAAGGATCCATCTAAATGAGCTGGGAAGCCTTGATGCATACCAACTCTATTCATTAATCTCACTGTCATGCCACTGACTTGGAAAGTCAAAGACAGGCCTTTCTTTCGATCGACATTCAAGTCGGAACAGTTTAAAATCCGGCCACCATCCAGTTCAATGAAGGCTTGATTATTGTGTTTATTGCCTAACTTGTTCTCGATATGTTTATAGCTAATAGTAGCAGATTTGATTATAAAACCAGTAATAAAGCTTTCAATAAGGAGAAATAGTGGATTGATTTTGAAAAGGTTACTTGCTGAATGGTGCACAAGAGGGCCTTATCTATCAGCACTCGATATTTCTTATGAAACTTGTGGTCAGGGATCGTTTGACTGAGAAAGAGTAATGAATGTGTTTACACACAAAGACTAACACCCAAGGTAAAACCTAAGGTATCAAGTCCAAGCTCCTTAGTTTATGTGGGTTTAAAAGCTACATGCGGCCTTGGTGGCACAGCGGTAGAGTTGCTGCCTTACAGCGCCAGAGACCCGAGTTCGATTCTGACTACAGGTGCCATCAAGTTGGGAAAAGGGGAAGTATAACGGGATCTGGGGTCCTTGTACATCAGTCTATGAAAGTAAGCATGCAGGTACATCAGGCAGTGAAGAAAGAAAATGGCATGCTGGCCTTTATAACAAGAGGAATCGAATAGAGGAGCAAAGAGGTCTTTCTGCAGTTGTACAGAGCCCAAGTGAGATCACACCTGGAGTATTGTGTGTAGTTTTGGTCCCCTAATTTGAGGAAGGACATTCCTGCTATTGAGTGCAGCGTAGGTTTACAAGGTTAATTCCCGGGATGGCGGGACTGTCATATGCTGAGATTGGAGCAGCTGGGCATGTACACTTTGGAGTTTAGAAGGATGAGAGGGCATCTCATTGAAACATATAAGATTGTTGGGCACGCTAGAGGCAGGAAACATGTTCCCGATGTTGGGGGAGTCCAGAACCAGGGGCCTCAGTTTAAGAAAAAGGAGTAAGCCATTTAGAACGGAGACAAGGACACTTTTTCTCACAGAGAGTGGTGAGTCTGTGGAATACTATGCCTCAGAGGGCGGTGGAGGCAGGCTCTCTGGATGCTTTCAAGAGAGAGCTTGATAGGGCTCTTAAAAATAGCGGAGTCAGGGGATATGGGGAGAAGGCAGGAACGGGGTACTGATTGGGGGATGATCAGCCATGATCACATGAATGGCGATGCTGGCTCGAAGGGCCAAATGGCCTACTCCTGCACCTATTGTCTATTGTCTGTACGGAGTTTGTACGTTCTCCCCATGACATGCATGGGTTTTCTCCGAGATCATCAGTTCCCTGCCACATTCCAAAGACAATTAACAGTAGGCTAATTGGATTCAGTAAAGATTGTAAATTGTCCCTAGTGTAGGATAGTGTTCGTGTACAGGGATCGCTGGTTGGCGTGGACTAGGTGGACCGAAGGGCCTGTTTCCATGCTGTATCTCTAAACCAAACTAAACTAAAAACTGAAAAAATATTTACTGAAAATGAACTACTTTTTATAGCACAATAATAGCAGGATGGATCAGGATACTCAAGCCAACACTACCAGCCATAATTCGCTCCCCTTCCATTTCATTTTTTCATGGGTCTACGCAAGGAACAAGTACTGACAAGATAGGCAGTTTGAGAATGAAATGTTCCTTCAAGCAAGAATCAAACAACAAACTTATGGCCTTGTGTTTATGCCAGCACCAATTCCAGACTTCTTCAACAAAAGGTATAGCCTGCAACAGGTCCCTTTTAGGAATTAAATACACATAGAGCTACAAAACGGCACAGCATGGAAACAGTATATTTTCTTTGTCTCTTTAATGACTTCTGCTTTCCGAGCCTCCACTTCCTCATCTTTACTATGGATGTCCAGTCACTCTACACCTCCATCCCCAACCAGGAAGACCTTAAATCCCTCCGAATCTTCCTCGACCACAGAACCATCCAAATTCCCTCTACTAACACTCTACGAAGTCTAGCCGAGCTGGTCCTCACCCTTAACAACTTCTTCTTTGATTCCTCCCACTTCCTCCAAGTCCAAGGCATAGGCTATGGGCACCCCCATGGGCCCAAGCTATGCCTGCTTCTTTGTAGGGTACGTTGAACAATCCCTGTTCCAGGCATACACTGGTCCTATCCCCGAAATCTACCTCCGTTACATTGACGACTGCATCGGTGCTACCTCCTGCACCCATGCATCACTCATTGACTTCATCGACTTCACCAGCAATTTCCATCAGGCACTCAAATTAGACCATCTCCGAAACCTCCCTCCCCTTTCTTGATCTCACAGTCTCCATCACAGGAAATAAACTATTGACTGACGTCTATTACAAACCCACTTACTCCCACAACTAACTACACTTTTTCCCACCCTGCTTCCAACAAAGACTCTATCCCTTGTTCCCAATTCTCCATCTACGCCATATCTGCGCCCAAGATGAGGTGTTCCGTACCAGGACATTTGAGATGTCCTCATTCTTTAGGGAACGGGTTTCCCCTCTCCCATCATAGATGAGGCCCTCACTCATGTCTCCTTGGTACCCCGCAGCTCTGCCTTTGCTACCCCCCCCACCCAGTCGCAACAGAGACAGTGTTCCCCTAGTCCGTACTTTTCACCCCATCAGCTATCGCATACAACACATAATCCACTGATATTTTCCCTACGTCCAACGGGATCCCAATACTTGTCACAACTCCCCATCTCCACAACTACCTGGTTAACTCATCCCTTCCCACCCAAACCACTCCCTCCCCAGGTATCTTCCCCTGCAACCGCAGGAGATGCAACACCTGTCCCTATACTTCATCCCTTGACTCTGTCCAGGAACAGTCCTTTTTGGTTCGGCAGAGGTTTACTTGCACCTCCTCCAACCTCATCTACTGCATCCGTTGTTCAAGATTTGGCTCTTATACATCTGCAAGACCAAATGCAGACTGGGCGATCGTTTCACTGAACACCTTAGCTCAGTCCGCTTGAACTGACCTGATCTCCTGGTTGCTAAACAGTTTACACTGACCTTTCCATCCCAGGCCTCCTCCCTTGTCAGTGAGGCTAAACGCCAATTGGAGAACAGCATCTCATATCAGTGGTATGAATATTGATTTCTCTAACTTCAAGTTACCCTGGCATTCAATCTCTCTCTCTATACCACCCCGACCAGCTTCTAATTTTCACCCAACAAACAGCTAACAATGGCCTGTTTCCTTTATCGTTGTTACTTTTTGCATATCTTTAATTCATTGTTCTTTATCTCTCTACATTTTTCGTCTATATTCCCTTATCCCTAACTACTCTGAAGAAGGGTCTCGACCGGAAACGTCTCCCATCCCTTCTCTCCAGGGATGCTGCCAGTCCCGCTAAGTTACTCCAGCTTTTTCTGTCTACCTTCTTACCCATATTTCTGTCCAATTGTGTAGATTTTAAGTTGTAATTGTATCCACCTCCATGGCTTTCTCTGGCAGCTCATTCCAGATCTGGGCTGCCCTCTGAGTGAAAACGTTGTTCCTGAGTCCCTCTTAAATCTCTCCAATCTCATTTTAATTCAATTTAGCCCTCTAGTCTCATAATTGTCTACCCTGGGAGAAAGATTCTGAACGTTGAGGTTATTTATGCCCATCATGATCTTGTGCATCTCAATAAGGATCCCCCTCAGCCTCCTACATTCCAAAGAAAAAGGTCCCAGCCTATCCAGCCACACCCTATAATTCAAGCCCACAAGTCTAGTTAATATTCTGGTGAATCTCCACTGCAGCCTTTCTAATCTAATGACTTTCTACTGTTGAGTGTCCTGAACTGGACACTGTACTTCAAGTGTTGTCTCACGAATGTCAATACTCTTCCCAGTAAAGGCAAGTGTGCCATACTCCTCATTCACCAGGCTATGCACCTGACCTGGCACTCTCAGAGAGCCACGCACCTTTACTCCAAGTTCAATCTATTCTGCAACACTCCCCACAAATCTACCATTTACTGTGTGAATCCCACCCTGGTTTAATATACCAAAGTGCAACTCCTCACATTTTTCGGTTAAATTGTTCATTTTCCATTCTTTGGCATATTTCCCAACGAATCTAGATCTTGTTGTAGATTTAGATATCCTTCCTCACTTTCCAATTTATTACCAATTTTGTTGGTCATCTGTACAATTACTAATAATTAATGTAGATTACAAAGAGTACTGGCCCCTGTAGCACTCCACTGGTCACAGGGCTCCACTCAGAAAAGCAACTTCCACAACTATACTTTGACTCCTTCCTCTGAGCCAAGTTCAAATCCAATGGGCTAGCTCACCTCGGATTACATGAATTCTAACCTTCCATACTAGCCTTCCATGTTGGACTTTGTAAAAGCCTTGCTAATGTTCATATAAACAACATCCACAAGCCTGCAATCATCTTGGTGACCTCCCATGCACATAAACCATGCTGACTGCCCCTAATCAATCCATGAATATCGAAATGCTGATGGATTCTGTCTCTGAGAATCACTTCCAACAGCATTCTCACCGCCCTGTAGTTGCCCGGTTTGTCCTTGCTGCCCCTCTTAATTAACGGTACAACATTCACCATCTTCCAGTCTTCCAGAACTTCACCTGTGGCTAAACTTCTTTCAAATGCTCCTGCAAGGGCCTCTGTAATTTCCTCCCCAGCTTCCCACAAGTTCTGAGGATGCACATCATAAGTTTATAAGGTCATAAATGATAGGATCAGAATTAGGCTACTTGGCCGATCAAGTCTACTCCGCCATTCAATCATGGCTGATCAATCTTTCCCTCTCAACCCCATTCTCCTGCCTTCTCCTCATAACCACTGACACTCGTACTAATCAATAATTTATCGATCTCTGCCTTAAACGTACCCATTGACAGCCTCCACAGCCTTCTTTTGTAATAAATTCCATAGTTTCACCACCTTCTGATGAAAGAAATTTCTCCTCATCTCCTTCCTAATGGAACATCCTTTAATTCTGAGGCTATGACCTCTGGTCCACTCTACTGCAATCAGGCCTTCGGGAATTATCCACAAAGGATTAAAACCACCAATACCTTCGCTTTGGTAATTTGGATGTGATCTCAGACATCATGACTCCGATGCTTCAATTCCATAGTTTCCATGATCTTTCTTCAGTAAAAATGGATAATGGATTCATTTAATATATCTCCCCCATCTATGCAAAATCAACCATGCTGATCGTTAAGGGGACTTATTCTTTCCCCATCCTACTTTATACCCTTCTTATCCCTGCAGATTTTCCTTTACCTTGCCAGCCGACTCCATTTCATTTTCACATTCTGACCTCCTGATTGCCGTCTTAAGTACATTCCTACACACATTATACTCAATCCAGGATTCCCTGGATCCTGACTGCATAAATCACATCCTTCTTTTTACTGACCAGAGCCTTAACATTTCTCATCAACCAGGATTCCATAAATGTGTCAGCCTTGCCCTTCACCCTAACAGGAGCATATTGATCAAGTAGAGCTGAACAGCACAGAAACAGGCCTTTCGGCCCAAATTGTCTTTGCTGACACAGATACCCCATCTCTGCTAGTCCCTCCAAATCTTTCCTATCCATGTACCTGTCCAAATGTCTTTCAAATGTTGTTACATAACTCTCTCATCTACCTCTTCTGGCAGCCTGTTCTATATACATGTCACCCTCTGTGAGCAAAGATTGCCCTGCAGGTTCCTGTTACAACTTGCCCTTCCCACCTTAAACTTTTGTTCTTGATACCACTACTCTGGGTAAAAGAGTCTGTGCATTCCCCCTGTCTATTCCTCTCATGATTTTACATCCTTTATAAGATCAGCCCAGCCTTCCGCACTGTAAGGAATAAAGTCCTAGCCTGCACAACCTCTCCCTTTAGTTCAGGCCCTCAGGTCCTGGTAACAACTTTGTAAATTCTATCTGCACTCTTTCCAGCTGAGCAACTTCCTTGTTGTACCCAAGTGACCAAAACTGAGCACAATATTCCAAATGTAGCCTCACCAACATGTTGTCCAATTATAACATAACATTCCACTTCTGCATTCCATTTCTTGACTGATGAAAGCCAATCTACTGAAAGCCTTCTTCTCCAGTCTACCTACCCATGATGCAACTTTCAGGGAACTATGTACCTCTACTCAGAGATCCCTTTGCTTTTTTGCTCCTCAGGGCCCTGCCATTCACCGTGAAGGTCCTGCCCTGGTTTGACTTCCCAAAATGTAACACTTAACGCTTAAACTCCATTAGCCATTCCTCAGCCCACTTGCCCAGCTGATCCAGATCCTGTTATAAATTTTCAGCGTCAGTATTCTTGGGATCTTACTTTTGAAATCCTTCCGCTTGTCAGCCATTCTCTTACCTGCAAACATACTCTCCCAATCACCCTCTGTAACCTCCTACCTAAAGCCTCAAAATTTTGCTTTGGCCCAATTTAGGCTTTCAACTTGTGGGCTAGTCCTATTGTTTTCCATGACTACTATTACAGTAACAGATTTGTGACCCCAAGGTGCTAACACTACTAACACTTCAGTTACTTACTCTATCTCGTTTCCCAACAGAAGGTCCAGTGCAGGGCCCTCTCATGTAGGGCCCTTTATAAATGGATGAAGAAAACTTTATTTAGTACATGTAACACATTCCACCCCATCCATACCCTTGACACCATGTGCCAATAGTTGGGAAGTTACAATTTCCCAATACTACCTATTAATTTCATTGCTAGCTGCAATTTCCCAATGGCTCTGCTCCTCTAATTTACACTGACTATTGTGAGCAGAATCTTGATCAGCTAGGCAAGTGGGCCGAAGAATGATGTTTAATTTAGATAAGTGTGAGTAGTTGCATTTTGGAATGTCAGATCAGGTTAGGATCTTCACAATGAGCGGTTGGGCTCTGGGTTATGTTGTAGAACAGAAAGATCTAGGAGTACAGGTACATATTTTCCTGAAAGTAGCATCGCGGGTAGGTAGGTGACACTCGCACTATTGGTCGGATTTTGCTGGCTTTTCCTTGCACTAATCATTATTCCCTTATCATGTATCTATGCACAGTAAAATGGCTCAATTGTAATCAGGTATTGTCTTACTGCTGATTGGTTAGCACGCAACAAAATATTTTCACTGTACCTCGGTACATGTGACAATAAACTAAACTAAGGTAGGCTGGTGAAGATGGATTTTGGTACATTGGCGTTTATCAGTCAGGGAATTGAAAATAGAAGTTGGAACATTACGTTACAGTTGTACAAGACATTGGTGAGGCTGCATTTGGAGTATTGTGTTCAGTTTTAGTCACTCCGCTCTAGGAAAGGTGCCATTTAGATCAAAAGGGTTCAGTAAAAAATTATGACAATGTTACCTAGACTCAAAAGCCTGAAGGGAGAGGCTGGCAGGCAAGGACTTTATTTCTTGGAGCACAGGAGGCTGAAGGGTGATCTTGCATCAAATCACGAGGAGGATTGATAAGGTGAATGTACAGTCTTTTCCCTGAATTGGGGGATGAAGAACTAATGGGCATAGATTCAGCTGATGGGGAAAAATGTAATAGGAACATGAGGGTCAGCTTTTTCACACTGAGGGTGGTAGGTATATGGAACAAACTGTTAGAGGAAGTAGTTGAGGCAGGTACAATAAGAACATTATAAGTAATTTGGACACAACAATGTGGTTATCAAACTTGATCAACAATGAGGTTAACCAAACATTTCCGATCTGTTTACCATTTCAAACAGATTTTTATTTTTTATTGATTCATATCATGTATCCGCCTGAAGAGAATTGTGAATTTAGTCCTGTGCCTGCATATCATTTCAGGAATGGAGACAATGAATGAATATCTCATGAGGTTTATTAAGGAAAATTCTTTGTTGTTGTTTTCCTTCCAGCAACAGAGCAACTGAAAAACAACATTTACATATAAAATATGGATTCAATGCAAATAGTATAAATCACCTATTGACGTTCTAGCCAATGACATGAAATTCTAGGTAATACCTCCACTCTGAGAACATCAAGTAGGAAATATATTCATGATCTGCAGTAAAATTGAAGTATAATCAGGTTTGTCTTGAGAAATTGCAATCAAATATGTGCATGGAAGATGGACAAGCTGAATTAGAATGTTAACTGAGGTTCACCCCTGCTTTAAACAACTCACTTCGTAATTATCACAGCTAGCCACTCTTGAAATATGTCTCAGTTCTAACAAGAGTTACCAATTACCTTTCATCTTATCTTGGAGATCAGGAATTGACACCAGCACAGCATGTGTGAATGAATAAAGCTAATTTATTTGACATAATATATGGATTGTAATGATAGCCTAGATGTGGTTCAGATTGGCATGTACAACAAGCACTAATTCTGTAATTAAAGGGAAATGAGGTACCAATGTAGTTAACAGTATTAAATCATTATTATCATTAAATTACTTTTGCAGTCACTTTATTACCACAAATCCCAACTTGGAATTTAGATCAGAAGCTACTGATGTTTGCACATATAATTTACACTTCCCATGGAATTTTGCTTGCCAATGTTTATGATGACCTGAGGGAGGAAAATAATTAAAAAAACATTCCTTGAAATAATTATCTTATGAATGAAGGACATATTTAATGATTACACGTGTTGGAAGGAACTGCAGATGCTAATTTTGCACCGAAGATAGACAGAAAATGCTGGAATAACTAAACGGGACAGGTAGCATCTCTGGGAAATGAAATGGTTGACGTTTCGTCTTGAGCCGAAACGTCGCCCATTCCTTCTATCCAAAGATGCTGCCTGTCCTCGCGAGTTATTCCAGCATTTTGTGTCTATATGTCTATTTTTTTTTAAATCGCTGGACAATTTAATATTTGGATTAAAATAAAAAGTTATTTCAAACGCACACAACGTGACGGATCGCAAGAACGGGACGAAACAAAGTGTGAGTCGTTTATTTTACATATAATCTTGCTTCTTGGGATGGCTTTAATCTAATTTTACGTTGCGAAAATGTGATTTGGGCCCCATACGAAGCGGCAGTGTTTTTCCTGCCGATATGGGGTTCAAATTCACCGTAAATGCAATGTTCCAATTGATCGCGTTCCAGAAGCAAGATGATTAAAATGCCCAATTTTTTTGGAGATAAGCCGTCTAAATTGTCTACATTTTGTGTTATTCTCTCTCTCCATGATCATTATTTTTAAACTAAATATTCACAACCGTTTGAGTCACATGTATAGTGCAAAAAACAATAATTTGATTATATTTTGGGTGGATTTTTATATATTAATTTACGGGAATTAAACATTAAATTCCTTCCATCTGGGATATAAATTCATGACAGTGAGATTTAAAAATCATGTTATATTGTGAATTCTTGTGTGAATGGGATTAGTTTGTTATTTGAATACTTAGGCTATTAAAAAAAATCATCATCGTCTTAAGAAATGTAATCTACAGGACATTGTTAATGGGAAAGTAGTGGGCAGAAAGGCATGTCATGTGTGGTTTAAAGAACAAAAACTTGTAGTTTACATTGCCAAAATTGAAAAGTTGAGGAAAAACAAGGTGTATAGAGTTGCTTATTTGGTTACAATCTGAGGAGTATGATGATGCTACTGATTATGATATGCCAATGTACCAGCTAGCAACTGATCTTCTCCATAAAGACTTAGTCTATTGCAAGAAATTGTAATGTATTTACCTATCTGTTACAGACTTACAGCATATAATACAATAATATTAAAGTTCTGATCTTGAAATTATCACATTTTTGAATTTTCAAGGCAGTCTGGGTGTTTATTACTATTTATACTGTGGATAGAGAACTGGCTGGCAGACAGGAAGCAAAGAGTAGGCATAAACGGGTCCTTTTCACAATGGCAGGCAGTGACTAGTGGGGTACCGCAAGGATCAGTGCTGGGACCCCAGCTATTTACAACATATATTAATGATTTGTTTCAGAATGCTTCAATCTATAATAACAGAAAATGTCATTCAGTTCTCTTAATTTTTAAGAAAGTTATGGGCTTTTGACTGTCCTCGATCACAGTTTTTGTGTTGTCAATGGAAAAGCAATAGGGAACAAGATGCTAATTTCCGAGTATGAAAATGGCCATAACTTTTTTAATACTGAAGTTATGAAAGTGAATTAGGTGTCAAATTAAACTTATGTTTATGCTTTATCTGATGAGATAAATTGCAGACTTAATTTGTAAAATCTCAAAATGTTGTAACATTGCTAGATCAAGTGTTCGATTCAGTGGTTCTTGACTGAAACTAGACTGGGGGGAAGCTTAGATCGAGCAATTTACAGATACGTAGACCTTCAAGCCAGCACCGCCATTCAATGTGATCATGGTTGATCATCCACAATCAGTACCCCATTCCTGCCTTCTCCCCATATCCCTTGACTCTGCTATCTTTCAGAGCTCTTTACTAACTCTCTCTTGAAAGCATCCAGAGAATCGGCCTCCACTGCCTTCTGAGGCAGAGGATTCTACAGATTAACAACTATCTGGGTGAAAAAGTTTCTCTTCATCTCCGTTCTAAATGACCTACGCCTTATTTTTAAACTGTGGCCCCTGGTTCTGGACTCCCCCAACATCGGGAACATGTTTCCTGCCTCTAGCATGTCCAATCGTTTAATAATCTTATGTTTCAATAAGATCCCCTCTCATCCATCTAAATTGCAGAATATGCAAACCCAGTCACTCCATTCTTTTAACATATGACAGTCCCACCATCGCTGGAATTAACCTTGTGAATCTACACTAAACTCCCTCAATAACAAGAATGTCCTTCCTCAAATTTGTAGACCAAAACTGCATACAATACTCCATGTGTGGTCTGAAAATGGCCCTGTACAACTGCAGAAGGACCACTTTGCTCCTATACTCAACTCCTCTTGTTATGAAGGCCAACAAGCCATTAGCTTTCTTCACTGCCTGCTGTACGTGCATTCTTACTTTCAGTGATTGATGAACAAGGACACCCAGATCTCGTACTTCCCCATTTCCTAATTTGAGACCATTCAGATGATAACCTGCCATCCTGTTCTTGCCACTAAAGTGAATAACCTCACAATTATCCATATTAAACTGCATCTGCCATGCATCTGCCCACTCACCCAACCTGTCCAAGTCACCCTGGTTCCTCATAGCATCCTCCTCATAGTTCACACTGCCACCCAGTTTTGTGTCATTTGCAAATTTGCTAATGTTACTTTTAATCCCTTCATCTAAATCATTAATCTATATTGTTAATAGCTGCGGTCCCAGCACCGAGCCTTGCGGTACCCCACTAGTCACTGCCTGCCATTCTGAAAGGGACTCGCTGTTCCCTGTCTACCAACCAACTTCCCTACTCATTGTTCCCTGTCTGCCAACCAATTTTCCCTCCATGTCAGCATCCTACCCCCAATACCATGTGCCCTAATTTTGCCCACTAATCTCCTATGTAGGTCGTTATCAAAGGCTTTCTGAAAGTCCAGGTACATTGCATCCACTGGCTCTCCCTTGTCCATTTTCCTAGTTACATCCTCAAAAAATTCCAGAAGATTAGTCAAGCTTGATTTCCCCTTTGTAAATCCATGCTGACTCTGACCGATCCTGTTACTGCTATCCAAATGTGCTGCTGTTTCATCTTTTATAATTGACTCCAGCATCTTCCCCACCACCGATGTCAGGCTAACAGGTCTATAATTCCCTGTTTTCTCTCTCCCGCCTTTCTTAAAAAGTGTGATAACATTAGCTACCCTCCAATCCACAGGAACTGATCCTGAATCTATAGAACATTGGAAAATGATCACCAATGCGTTCACGATTTGATTTACTTTTCCTCACTTGAAGGAGGAATCTTACACCAGCTTGCAGTTTGAGCGAACTGGCAACCCTCCAGTATTTTCCCAAGCAATACTTCTTCATCAGCGAGTCTCAGTAATTAGTGCAGGGACATCAATTGATCATGCAGCAACACATTCAAGGTGTATTCACTCAAATAATGCTTGGTATTCTGGTAGGACTTTGTAAACAGTAATTGAGATTTGTAATCTTTAGTGAGTCTTCATTTAGTCCCTAATCTAGATTCAGATTCTGACTGCAAGATTGAGGCCCAGCACCTCATATTTAACTTCGGCAGCTTACACCCCAGCGTTATGAACATTGACTTCTCTAACTTCAAGTAACCCTTGCTTTCCCCCTCTCTTCATCCCTCCCCCTTCCCAGTTCTCCCAGCAGTCTGACTGTCCTGATTACATTTTTTCTATGTTTGCTTTGTTGTCACCTTCCCCTAGCTAACAATGATCTATTGAACATTTTCCTTGAGCTTCCTCCCCTTTGATATCTCGTTTTCACGCTTTACCCTTCCATATCTTTGTGTCATCCTCTCCCCTGAGTCAGTCTGAAGAAGGGCCTCGACCCGAAATGTCACCCATTCCTTCTATCCAGAGATGCTACTTGTCCTGCTGAGTTACTCCAACACTTTGTGCCTATAGGGCCTGTCCCACTTGGTGATTTTTTTGGCGACTGCTGGCATAATTTATCAGGTCACCAAAATAGTTGTGTTGTGACGTGGCGTGATGCGGTGGTGATGCAGCGTAATGAAGTATGACGCGTGGTGTTTATTCAAATGTCGCAACAATTTTTTTGTCGCCTCTGGATTTTGAAATGTTCAAAATCTTTTGGCAACACTGATATGACTCCGGCAGTCGCCGAAAATATCATCAAGTGGGACTGGCCCTTATCTTCTGACTTTTATGCATTTCCCTTTTCTAGATTGGTGGTAGCAGGCAGAGGGTAATACCATCAACTTGCTTTAATCCTGTTGACTTACTGTGGTATTTGCCCTGTGGAATGGTAATCCTCCAGCCTCTGACTTCCCCATCAACATCATGTGCTCCCACAAAATGTTTAGTCTGAAGAAGTGTACGACCCGACACGTCACCCATTCCTTCTCTCCAGAGATGCTGCCTGACCCACTGAGTTACTCCAGCTTTTTGTGTCTAACTTCGATTTAAACCAGCATCTGCAGTTCCTTCTTACACAAGTGTTTAGTTTAGTTTAGTTTAGTTTAGTGATACAGCGCAGAAACAGGCCCTTTGGCCCACCGAGTGCACATAAACCAGCGATCCCCACATATTAAACCTATCCCACACACACACGAGGGACAATTTACACTTATACCAAGCCAATTAACCTATAAACATGTACGTCTTTGGAGTGTGGGAGGAAATTGAAGATCTCGGAGAAAACCCACGTCCTCCGTACAGACAGCACCCCTAGTCGGGATTGAACCGGGTCTCTGGCGCTGCAAGGCAGCAACTCTACTGCTGCACCTAAGTGCTGTTTAGGAAATGCTAACTGACCAAATTGAATTTCCAAAGGAACTGGACTGTCCATCTTATTTTAAATACCTTTTTACTTGGCTGATATCCAAAAATACCCATTTTGACTGCTTGGTTCACTCACAATTAAAAACAAAATTTTATTTCCATTTAGACAACAGTTAGAACATTTGGATGAAAATGCGATTATTGCTATTCGGGTATACTCCGGCTCCAGCAGTTCCCAGCAGTATCAGAAGGCCGCCAGCGAACCAAAGGACATGGCGTGCTCCCTCTTCAGGGAAACGTGAACATGGATGAGGAGTAGTCAGTCGATTTGGCAGCATCCTTCGATGACTGCTGCCAGGACCTATGAATTGCCAGCTCGGCCTGTCGAGTCACATTGTGCTGGCCTCAAATCTGTACATGGGAGCCACGTGATGAGCCCCCACATACCCTTTTTCTAAATCAAAAACATTTATACCAATACTAAAATAATATATACAGTACAGTACAACAAAACAGAACCCACCCTCATAATACACGACAAATGAGAAAATATTATACAGCTATTGTACAATCCTTGTCAAGGATGCATTCAACCACCCCGCGGTGCCCAGCGGTCCCAGAAATCCCCCAGGGTGCCCGTGGACAGCGTGTAGTCCCTCTCTAACACCTCCCGGCCACGGACGTAACCCCGGGAAAGGGGCAGGCAGCCGGCTCGGGCAGAGCCCTCTTCCACCTTGCGCCATGACTCGCGGTTGGCCAGCTTGGCCAGGCCCAGGAGCAACCCAACCAGGTCATCCTCAGCCCTAACCCCTCCCCTACGCACAGGGTCTCACACACCCTGGTGGTGTAACCTTCATTTCATACCATTGTTATGACTACAAATTATAGAAGCAAATTATAAAAAACATGCTTATATGATATATAACCCACCGTAGGATTTTTGACAGTGCATCAGATAAAGGAGTGAGCAGGTCACTTTGTGGATGATAAAATAAGTGATACCTTATACTCCCCAGAGTTGTTATATTCAAATTGTAAGCCGGTTGTAGTTGCATTGAGAATGAACCGTGCTCAATGTCACCAGGACTACCTGTAAATAGACAGGCGATAAATCACCAGGCTATCATGAGGTCTAGATCACTACTTTCTTTAACAATGTTTTGTGTACTCTGAGCAATCAACTGTGAGGGATTGGTATTTTATTTTATTGACTCACTGTGAAAAATCATTGCAAACAAAAGTAATCTTAAATAACAGTGATGATCCCAGGCTTGTTGGACTCATTATCACTTCACAAGGACAGTAACATTTAAAAACTTTGGCCGATTGAAGATGTCCAATTCCATATCCATTAATTTATAATATAAACAGACTCAATTATAATGGTCAGGAGTGAATGGAGCAACGGTTACCTATTGCAAACTATTTGGTGCAAGAAACAGTAGATTTCACTTTTGATATTTTTATTTTATGAATGGTCATCTAAATTTTACTTTTTTGAAGCCGTGAATTTTTACGCAATTCTTTGTTTTAGGATTGATAAAGTGTCTGCTGAGATTATATCTATCCAGATGTTTTCCCGGAAAGCCTTCTGAAAACTCCCACCCCAACTGCCCAAGTCCCAGACTGAGCCAGATGCCCCTTTCCGACTGAACCATTTATCCAGAGGTCTTCCTCCATGCAGATATCCAAATGGACAAAATCATCTAGATCATCTAGAGAGCTAGATAGGGCTCTTAAAGATAGCGGAGTCAGGGGATATGGGGAGAAGGCAGGAATGGAGTACTGATTGGGAATGATCAGCCATGATCACATTGAATGGCGGTGCTGGCTCGAAGGGCCGAATGACCTTCTGCTGCACCTATTGTCTATTGTCTATTGTCTATCTCACCTCTACCTTCATTGTCTGCAGCTAAGGTAGTCTACTGGTGCAAAGGCAGACATATTCTAAGCACAGCAGGACAGGCAGCATCTCTGGATAGAAGGAATGGGTGACGTTTCGGGTCGAGACTCTGCTTGAGACTGAACAAGGTCTCGACCCGAAACGTCACCCATTTCTTCTCTCCAGAGATCCTGCCTGTCCCGCTGAGTTACTCCAGCATTTCATGTCTATCTTTGGTTTAGGCCAGCATCAGCAGTTCTTTTTTAAACATGCTGCCTTACCCGTGGGATTACTCCAGCATTTTGTGTCCATCTTTGGAACTCCAAAGAATCGGTTCTATTTTGAACAGAACCTTAAAGGAAACAAATCTCACATGAACAATCCACCTTAAAAATATCCTGTCTCTGAAAACCAGCCACTTGAACATTTTTTGATCACTGCCCTGGATTGTCCAGTTTGCTGCACATATTGCCTGCTATACAGGGGCCTGCTATATTAGAGGAATTGCCTCAAAAAGGCAAAAAATATCAACCACAACACCCTGGCAATGCTCTCATTTCACTCTTACCATTGGGAAGAACTAACAGCATGAAAACCATGACCACCTGATTCAAGAATGGCTTCTTCCCAGCAACTATCATGGCTCTTGATCACAACAGAGCACTAACCTCAACTATGAATGACTGTGGACTGCGTCATACACTCTAGACTTTGGTTTATTTTTAACCAAAGTAGGGATAAGGGTCTCGACCCGAAACGTCACTGATGCCTTTTCTCCAGAGATGCTGCCTGTCCCGCTGAGTTACTCCAGCATTTTGTGTCTATCTTCGGTTTAAACCAGCATCGTGCAGTTCCTAGGTTATTAATTTGTTGATTTAAAAAAAATTATAAAATGTATCTATCTATATTGTGTTTACAGATCTGTTAAGCTGTGGCAAGTAAGAATTCCATTATCAGTACCCCGTTCCTGCCTTCTCCCCACATTCCTTGACTCCGCTATCTTTAAGAGCTCTACCTAACTCTCTCTTGAAAGCATCCAGAGAATTGGCCTCCACTGCCTTCTCAGGCAGAGCACTGGCGTACAAGGATGAGGAAAATATATTGGTCTTTTAAGTAATTACTAATCCAAAAATTTTATCTTTTGTACACAAAATGCAAATTAATTTGGATGTTGCAAAGAATAGAAATCGATGGATGTGGGAATATTTGGGAGTTTGAATTTCACAAGATGATGTGATTACTTTGGGAGTTCATACATTTCATTGGGTGTCAGAATGAATAAATTCTTACAAGTGCTAAACACGATGATCTTTGTGGACTACAAAGCATAGTCTTGATTCATCGCACCCTTGGGGGAAAAGATACACACGACCCGGTGACTTATCTAATAATTCTTAAGTATATAACATTATGAGAGGCATAGATATGGTCGACAGTTAGAACCCTTTTCTCAGGATGGAAATGTCAAAAAACTAGGGAGCATAGGAGGGGTGGGGTCAAGGTAAGAGCATTCACATCGCGGCCCTGCTTCCATCAATCTTTCCACCACCACTCACAAGAAGCGCAAGAAATGCAAGACAGACACCATTGTATGCAGATGCCGAGAAGTGTGTTCAGCTCTGCCTGAACAACTTCTAATCTTGTGTGTGGACTTGATAAGAAGATAGTGGGGGTGGGTGTGTGGAACGAGCTGTCAGAGGAGGTAGTTGAGGCAGGGACTATACCAACATTTAAGAAACAGTGAGACAGGTACATGGATAGGACAGGCTTGGAGGTATATGGACCAAATGCTAGCAAGTGGGACTAGTGTAGCTGGGGCATGTTGGCCGGTGTGGGCAAGTTGGGCTGAAGGGCCTGTTTCCACGCTGTATCACTCTATGACTCTTTCACTCTATAGCTTTACGATGATAGGGTCAAAGTTTAAATGAGATGTGGGGGTCACATTTTTCATACTGAGGGCATTAGGAGTCTGAAATGCACTGCTAGTGCTGATGGTGAAGGCAGATATGATAGTGGCTTTTAACAGGGTTTTATATAGGCATATATATATGCAGGGATGGAGAGGTGTGGATCAAGTGCAGGCAGATGAGATTGGCTTAGCTGGGCAGCATGTACATCAGATATATTGTAGGTGAAGGGCTTGATCCGGTATTGTGTTTTACTGCCTTCTAAGTTGTAATTGTATTTCTCATTCTTTCCTCAATAGTGTTTACTCTCTGTGTAAAGCTGTGGTTCACGAGATGGGTATCTCACACTTTATGCTTGAGCTCATAAAGCAATTGATACAACCATAAGGAAGACATCCAGAGGGAGACTGATGTGATCAGATTCAATCACTATGAATCTGCACATGCAGCAAGAAAACAGCATTCTGAGTTGATTTTCACACCAAATAGAATTTGGACCTCATAAAGAGCAAATCCTGACAATGTTCAATTTTCTGAGTTCCAATGAAGGCCTGAACACAGTGGATAACACAGGGTGGCAAGGTGGCACAGCGGCAGAGTTGCTTCCTTGCTGGAGGCCCGGGTTCAATCCTGACTAGGGGGTGCTGTCTGTACGAAGTTTTTTTTTTTTTGTATTTATTTTATTAGAAGCAATTGTACAAGGAGAAAGTAATCAACATAACAATTATACAATTTTCGTACAGCTTCAGTTTTAACATTTTATAAACAATAAGTGAATCGGAAAAAAGAAAAAAGGAAAGATGGAAAGGAAGAAGAAAGATATGAAAAAGAAAGAAGAAAAAACCCCGAACTAACGAAGAAGTGAAAAAAAGCGGAGATATATCCCACTACCCTTCCCTACGCCCGCTCACCTGACCCTAGCATCGGTTTTGAATTTGTGTTCAACCATTCTTTTTTTGAAGAAATTCAATGAAAGGGGACCATATTTTGGAAAATTGAACTGATTTGTCAGACAAAACAAGCCTTATTTTTTCTAAATGTAACGTCTCGGTCATTTCTGTGATCCACGTCTTCACTGTGGGAACTTATCTTTTTCCAGAATTTAGGTACAAGTTTTTCCGCAGTTATTAAGCCATAGTCAAGGAAATGTCTTTGGAATATCGTTAACTTAGGGCAGCCCTCTGACATTCTTAATATTACTAATTTTGAATCTGACTCCAATTGAATTTTGAGTGTTTTAGAAATGGTATTGAATATTCCCATCCAGAAATTTTGTTTTTTTATACAGGATATAAAAGAATGGGTTAGGGTAGCTTCTTGGAGGTGACATTTATCACAGAGAGGGGAGACAGTTGGGAAAATCTTATTCAATTTGGTCTTTGAGTGGTATAACCTGGGCAATACTTTGAATTGTACCAGGCAATGCCTGACATTTAAAGAACAGTAATGTATGTATAGTAGGCTTTCCTCCCATATATCTTTTGAAATGGGTAAACCCAGCTCGTCCTCTGTACGAAGTTTGTACATTCTTCCCATTTTCTCTGTTCTCTCCGGTTTCCTTCCACACTCCAAAGACGTACAGGTTTGTAGATTAATTATCTTAGGTTTGTATAAGTGTATAACTTATATAAGTGGTATAAGTGTAAATTGTCCCTAGTGTGTGTAGGCTTGTGTTAATGTGTGGGCATCACTGGTCGGTGAGGACTCGGGGGGCCAAAGGGCCTGTTTCTGCATTTTGTCTCTAAACTAAACTAAATTAAACTAAACTAAAGGACTGTTTTCTTAAATGCAAAATGAGAGGGTTATCAATTAGTTTCCAACATGCTGGTTTAGATATAATTTGGACACTCAATTAGACAAGGCATTTGAATTAAATAATCATTATAGTGTAAGCAATACATGTGCCCAGAATTATGCTGGCCACTTTTATGTAAAACTCACATTTAAATGCTATTTAATTGTTGAATTATGTAATTTTACACTGTGTTTCCCTGTTGACCCGTCTTTTTGGGTTTCCTCTGAAAAGCATCTTGTTGCATCCTGGGATTAAACCCGAACAGCAAATGATGAGCAGCTTAGACCTTTTTAAAACTATTATCAGTGCTAAAAAGAATCAAACATTTCTGCCATACCTGCTTCACCAACCCCTATACCTCATCCATCTCCACAATTGCAGTACCACCTATGGAGCTAATAAGCAACTTGTGTGATTTCTCCAACTTTTATGACAACCTCCAATTAGCCTAAGAGCAAACGATCAGCAACACTTTGCAAGAACACCAGTACTATGTATTGCTCTCTATTGTTGAAATAAAAGGGTTAAATAATAACCCAACTCCCCCTTGTCACAGTCCAGATCTTCCACATTCCACCCTCGCTTTTAATCTACGAGCCTTATACGGTGTAGAAGCCTACCCCTCATACTTGACACTGACAAGCCCACCATCGTGCCCTTCTCCTATCAGATGACCAATTACTAACCTGGCAAGTTTATGGTGGCAGACCAAAAGTTGGAAGAGTCAGGCAAAGAAGAAGGATGAGCATTCACCCAATTCTGCACACAGACACCAACTCAGTTATCGGATAATGTATATGATAGTTTGGAACTGTGATCAGCACCAGCTAAGACAAGGACAATGAAAAAAGAATGTATAGCCAGGATAGACAGTTGAAAAGGACAGCACAGGGGTCAGCTTCCCAGAGGTATAATTGCACATAAATTCTGCTCTTCAAGATTTAGACAAGATTTTGATCGTGCAGTGTGTAGGAGAAAGCTAAACACACAATGAAATATTTGGGAAACCAATTAGATAGCCTGAATGCAATATCAAGGATTATGAAGGAGACTGGCACAGCATTTTGCACTGGACTTGGATCATATCCCGCACAAAATGGAAATGATAGGAAACTCATTGAGAACCTGAAGATGTGGCAACATTTACGTTCTATTGAGGTACAAGGCAGACACTAAGCTTCGGTATGTTTCAGTAACAGCTCAAGCTTTTAACCTGAAAGTTCATCTTACCTCCATCAGAAACTTGCTGCTGCCATCACAGCTGTGAGTGCAAGCATTAGAAGTGGCTGGCAGTGTCACACCGCTGCAGGTATCTGCCCTAATTTGGCAGATCCATTGAGTCACTCCTGTGGAGTCATAGCAGTGGCATGGCTCTCAACTCTCTCAGGATGGCAGCATTATTAATCCCAGCCCGGCTGCTTCTCCAGTGCCCCGACAGTAGCCTTTCAGCCAGTCTGCACCATCTGCTGCAGCTATAACCGAAGTGGAGCAATCTGAGCAGCTCAAGAGTCAACCTTCCGCAATTTCCCCCACTGAGGTTCAGCAATCACCAGCGTTGTGGTAGTGTCACGGCAGAGGATCACAAGGACAGTGAATGCCAGCAGATGTCAGGCACAAAGAGAATCCATGAGAGGGCAATTTTATACAAAGTGACCTACGAGGATTTGTAAATTTACTTGGAAAATTTATTTTTTGTGTTGGCTTTCATTTTTGTATCCTGGCCAAGCAGTGTTATGATTTATAGAAAGGCAAGGCTGGGGAATTTCATGGGAATGCTAACTCATGCACTCATGCCTGGGAACAGCTGATGTGTGCAGAATCCTAAGGACAGTAACATTTGCGTCAGGATATTCTGCACCACTTCCTGTTGATTTTACGAACACTAACGAACTCCAGAAAATACCAGATAGTTGTACAGTTGTAAAATCATATTAGCAGCTATTAGAAGGCAATTAATACAAACAGCATTGATAATCCATCTACCTATCGTTGGTGGAAGGGGAGGTGGATGGGCTTTCTTCCCTGTTGTTGAACACATGTTCCACTGTGCAAGGCTGACAGAGGTCATCAGCTGGAGTATTGAGCTCGAGTTTGGCAGTGTTGGAATGCACCCATCCCAACATAACAACATGATTACTCTCAATACCTTCAGTAGAACCTGTGCACCTTCTGTTGACACCATCTGATATCTGATGTGATACAATTTCAGCATGCTCAAAAACGAATCAGTTTTACACCAATTATTTTTTTGTTTTCAGTATTTTAATCATTGTCTCACTGAAATAAATTATTGCATTCAGAATCTTCTAGATTATTCTACCATTTAATTTTATCTGTCTGTTGCAATTTTATAAATTCTCATCAACCTTACTGTGGGGCAAATTTATATATGGGACTAGATCCAAACTTTATCCAACATGTTCTCTTTATGGTTGCTGTGATATTGTGACATATTTTCCAGTATTGTTTTTTTTTAATTTTGAATTTTAGTATCAGTATTGTTTTTCACTTTCAAAGTGATTATTTAATAAAGTAAAATGAAAAAGCATGAAATTATTGAAAGTATCTCTCGATGGTGGACACTCAGCAAACAGAGTTAACACTGAAATGGTCAGATCGTTTTATACAATAATGGATGTAAAGTGTATGCACATAAGTGTTAAAATACTTCGCAAACATGTTTAAATTTTTTTTTAGAGAGACGCCATAGAAACAGGCCCTTCAGCCCACCGGGTCCATGCCAAACAGCGATCCCCACACATTAACACTATCCTACACTTATCCACTAGGGTAATTTTACACTTATACCAAGCCAATACATATCTGTATGTCTTTGGAGCATGGGAGAAAACCAAAGATCTCGGAGAAAACCGAAGATCTCGGAGAAAACCCACACAGGTCATGGGGAGAAGGAACAAACTCTGTACAGACAGCACCCGTAGTCAGGATAGAACCTGAGTCTCTGGCACTGCAAGCGCTGAAAGGAAGCAACTCTACAGCAGCACCATCGTGTCGCCCATGATCTGCACAATGGATTAGCTTAATGGGCTGAATGGCCTGTACCTGCTCAAAATGCTGTTTCAAAATCCATAACTAGATATGAATAACTAGGTCTGATAAGAACATGCTCCCTGAAGAGCACTTTTCTTGTTTACTGCAGTGATCCAGATGCTGAAATATTTAATGGAATAATATGGTTTATTTACTATCAAATTTATAGAAATGTCATCGTTCATTCACAGTTTAATACTGTATTTTGTAATGTTGCTTTGAAGTCCCTACATGTCAATGAATTATTATCGGAAATCAGTAAATCATTTTGATTAGCTTATTTTCAAGGAAGGTTTAGGTTTACTATTGTGTCAGGTGAATGTAGATCCTTCTTCTGGGAAAATCCCGCATGCTGCTTTTTTTCTCAAGAAACTAAGCTATCTTTTCTTTCATAGGATAATGCAGGCTCTACATATTGAATAAATTGGTCAAAAAGAACGACATTCTTTTTTTTAGAAATATTTTTTGTATTCCCATGCAGCAGTTTGTCAAATAGTAATTTTCTTTCTCTTGCAAGTAGGTTATGTTGATGTTCAAATATGACTGAATTTTGTGGGGAAAGTGTTGGGTGATAAGTGTTTGCAAATTAATATTGTAACAATGAGCACACAAAATTGAGATAACTATTTTCATTGTTTCCACAATATTCTGCATTTAAGGGAATACAGATGAAGGATGTTGGCCTCATGAATTATTGCAAATAAGCAACATTAGCCTGATCAAAATGGAGCAGATGGGAAAAAATATATTATTTAATCTATATTATTAAAAGTAAGATCTTGACAGCTTTTGACTTACTGTGATGTGATCTCAGAGAGAATGCCGCCACTTATGGCCGTCATTTTTGGCCACCTCGCTCAGAGCCCCCCTCCGCCGGATTGGACCGGTTGATTTTTCCCATTGATGAAAAATCAGAGATATATTAATGTTTTTTAAAAAATCACCATTCTCTCTGCTGCCCCCGCTGGCGGCAGGGGGGAGGGACTATAAAACCCGGAAGTGTCATGGCTCACTCAGTCTCTGCCAGATGGAGGAAGTGGGGGGGCCACAGCTCTCTGAGCTGTGAATAACACTGAACGCACGTCGACTCCACGGTGAGTCCCCGGGATGTGGTTTTCAGCAAATGTGTTTGTTGTTTGCAAAGTGTTTAGCCAATTGGGTTGGCTTTTTAAAGGGCTTTCAGCAAATGTGTTTTGTTGGCTTGCAAAGTGTTTTTGCCCAATTGGGTTGGCTTTTTAAAGGGCTTTAAGCAAATGTCTTTTGTTGGCTTGCAAAGTGCTTTTGCCCAATTGGGTTGGCTTTTTAAAGGGCTTTCAGCAAATGTGTTTTGTTGGCTCTCAACGTGTTTTTGCCCAATTGGGTTGGCTTTTTAAAGAGGTTTCAGCAAACGTGTTTGGTTGGCTTGCAAAGTGTTTTTTGTCCAATTGGCTTGGCTTTTAAAGGGCTTGCTTGCAACAGTTTTTGGAAGGATAAAGCATGAATAAACATTTTATTAGATCAGGACTGTGTTTAATTTCAAAATTGTCGCTCATTCTGTGATTTTTGATTAGTTGCAAGACGGCGCAGATTACGTCATTTCCGGTTAGCGGCATGCTGGCGCTGAGTGTGTCATTTCCGGTTCGTGGCAAAAAGCGAGAAGGTGACGTCAAATGGTGCCGAGTGCAGGCGCCGTTGAATAATTCAAGAGAGCTGACTGCACTGCCTATGGTGAGTATGTTTGTTGGATGTTATTATAAGCACGTTTTTGCTTCAGCTCCAGCAGCCTCTACAGGAGGCTTTAAACATTTGTTTTACACACTGTATATTCAACACGTTCTGAAGTTACTTGGCATTTTAGTATTGGGTGAGTGTGTGAGCATGAATGAGTCTGTGTGTGTGTGTGAATGAGTGTGTGTGTGTGTGTGTGTGTGTGTGTGTGTGTGTGTGTGTGTGTGTGTGTGTGTGTGTGTGTGTGTGTGTGTGTGTGTGTGTGAATGAGTCTGTGTGTGTGTCTGTTTGTGTGTGTGTGTGTGTGTGTGTGTGTGTGTGTGTGAATGAGTGTGAATGAGTCTGTGTGTGTCTGTTTGTGTCTGTTTGTGTGTGTGTGAATGTGTCTGTGTGTGTGTGAATGAGTCTGTGTGTATGTGTGTGAATGAGTCTCTGTGTGTGTGTGTGTGTGTGTGTTTGTGTGTGTGTGTGAATGTGTGTGTGTGTGAGTCTGTATGTATGTGAATGAGTCTGTGTATGTGTGTGAATGAGTCTGTGTATGTGTGTGAATGATTCTGTGTGTGTGTGTCCGTGTGTGTGTGAATGAGCCTGTGTGTGTGTGCGTGTGTGAATGAGCCTGTGTGTGTGAATGAGCCTGTGTGTGTGTTAGTGTGTGTGTGTGTGAATGAGCCTGTGTGTGTGTGTGTGTGTGTGTGTGTGTGTGTGTGTGTGTGTGTGTGTGTGTGTGTGTGTGTGTGTGTGTGTGTGTGTGTGTGTGTGTGTGTGTGTGTGTGTGTGATCAACAAATAACAAATCGTACAAACTAGCACAACAGATAGCTCCCCCATCCCCACCACTGGTCAGCAATATTGGACTTGGTGGAGAGGTGGAATATTGCGTTGGGTGACCAGCCTTCCTATGTGATGCTGGGTCCCAACGGGTCCCATTTAGTCTAGTAATTCCTTAAACTCTTCATTATCACCACTTAGAGAATTCATTGTCTGTTGCAGGAGTAAAATACACATTCATCTTGATAAACATAATAAGATTACACTACTGAAGTTTAAACTTAATCGGATTTTATTGGCAAGAGTATTACGATTATTCCAAATTACAAAACAGGAACATTTCGAATTGGGTGACAAGCCACATAAACTCTGCGCGGCAACTGAAGAAACAAGAAAAGGAAAATACTATTATTAAAATTAAATCAGAGAAAGGTGAACTACTAACTTTGCCCAAGGATATTAATAAAAGTTTCTCTCAATTTTATCAACATTTATATACATCTAAAACTAAAATAGAAGATAGTAAAATTACAAATTTTCTAGATAACTGTAATCTTCCAAAACTGGAAATCTTAGAGCAAGAGGAACTAGGAGCTCAGGAGTGAAGAAATAAGAGAAACAATAAAAGCACTGAAAAATGGGAAGATTCCTGGACCAGATGGTTTTAGTAATGAATTTTATAAAAGATTTCAGGAGATAACGGTCCCACGCTTACTTAAATTATATACTCATGCTTTTACCGAAAATAAACTACCAGAAACACTAGCAGAATCTACAATTACGCTTATACCAAAAAAAGATAAAGATCTAGAAGAACCGGGCTCATACAGAGCCATAATCACTCTTAAATACAGATCAGAAAATCTTAGCAAAGACTTTAGCAAGAAGATTGAGTAAATATATTAATAAATTGATAAATCCAGACCAAACAGGGTTTATACCTAAAAGACAATCATTTAATAATTTGAGACGCCTGTTTAATATAATGTACTCACATAAAATGGAAAAAGAAGATATATCAGTTGTCTCTCTCTGGATGCAGGGAAAGCATTTGATCAGGTAGAGTGGCAGTACTCCAAAATTTTAATATGGGAGAGAATTTAATTAGATGGGTAAAATTACTATATGATAAACCGACGGCAAGAATATTAACTAATAATATGTTATCTCCAAAACTCCAATTATCGAGGGGCAATAGGCAGGGATGTGTATTATCACCCCTGCTATTTGCCCTTATGATAGAGCCTTTGGCTGAAAGAATAAGAATTCATCTGAATATTCAGGGATATAATACTAAAGAATCAAATAATAAAATCTCATTATTTGCAGATGATATACTTTTATATATTACAAATTCACAAACGAGTATCCCAATCTTATTAAATTTAATAGAGGAATTCGGGTATTTTTCAGGATACAGAATAAACTGGAATAAAAGTGAAATTATGTCATCAAAGCCTCATGAAGCGACTCACATTAAAATTTCCCTTTAAAATTTCAACAGAAAAATTTAAGTATGTGTGTATTCAAATTACCAGAAGATACAAATCATTATTTAATGCTAATTTTATGCCATTATTAAATAAATTGAATGCCTTGATTAAATTCTGGAAAATGCTCCCGTTGTCATTAATAGGCAGAATAAACGCTATAAAAATGATTTGTTTACCACAATAACTATACCTATTTCAATCCATACCAATATATATACCAAAACATTTAAAAAAAAACTAGATTCTAATATTACCAATTTTATTTGGGACTATAGAGCACATAGAATTCAAAGAAATCATCTGTGTGAACCCAAAGATGTTGGGGGACTCTCACTTCCTAATTGTTTGTATTATTATTGGGCAGTGCATATTAAGAATATAATTTACTGGTTGGACAGCTCTCGTCAACAGACGGAATGGATAAGAATGGAGAAAGAGGATTGTTCTCCGTGTGATATAGGAGCGAACCTAAATCACTACCCTATTCCTGCTTTTTCCCCCATATCCCTTGATTTTATGTGGGGATACTCATGATTCTTCCTGGATTTAGACTCAGCAACAATGAATGAGCTGCAATATACTCTGAGTGAGTAGTTATTAGGATCTTGTAGATCATCCCATTCACCTTGTATCTTTGATCTGGGCACTGGAATTCAGTGTATTGGGAGTCCTGTCAAGAAACTTCCATCATGTGTACCAGTATAACTCGTAGATGGTACATGTTGTAAGCTGGAGACCACTGATGCTGGAGATAGTGAATGTTTACTGTGACAGCTGGAGTGTGAATGGACTGGCGGATTTTGTCCCTTCAAGATGTGGAGCATGTTGAGAATTGTTGGAGCTGCATTCATCCTGGAAAGGGGAAAGCATTCTATCACACATGACTTGTACCATGCATTTGGTGGAAAATCTTGAGCATCCAGTCATAGACTGTGGAAACAGGCTCTTCGGCCCAACTTGCACATGACGTCCAGCATGCCCCATCTATACTTGACCCACCTGCCTGTGTTTGGCCCATATCTCTCTAAACCTGTCCCATCCATGTACCTGTCTAACTGTTTCTTAAACATTTTGATAGTACCTGCTTTAAATGCCTTCTTCATCAGCTCATTCTGTACACCTACCTCCCTTTGTTTAAAGAAATTGCCTCTCAAGTTCCTATGAAATCTTTCCTCCCTCACTTTAAACCTATGTCCTCTGGTTCTCGATTCCTCTACTCTGGGCAAAAGGCTCTGTGCATTTTTCACCGATCTATTCCTCCCATGATTTTATACATCTCAATAAGGTCACCCCTTATCCCCCTGCACTCCAAGGAATAGAGTCCTAGCCTGCTCAACTCCCTGTAGCTCATGCCCTTGAGTCCTGGCAACATACTCGTAAATCTTCTCCGCACCTTTTCTAGCTTGACAACATCTTTTCTATAAGACGGTGACCAAAACTGAACACAATACCCTAAATTTGGCCTCACCAATGTGCTGTACAACTGCACCATGACCTCTCAACTTCTGTACTCAATACTCTGACTGATGAAGGCCAAAAGCCATATTGACCACCCTGTCTGCTACTTTCAAGGAAACCTGTACTCCTTGATCCCTCTGCTCTATAATACTCCCCAGAATTCTACCATTCACTGTGTAGGTCCTGCCCTTGTTAGACTTTCTAAAATGCAACACGAATAAGAATTCATCCGAATATCCAGGGATATAATACTAAAGAATCAAATAATAAAATCTCATTATATGCAGATGATATACTTTTATATATTACAAATTCACAAACGAATATCCCGATCTTATTAAATTTAATAGAGGAATTCGGGTATTTTTCAGGATACAGAATAAACTGGAATAAAAGTGAAATTATGTCATCAAAGCCTCATGAAGCGACTCACATTAAAATTTCCCTTTAAAATTTCAACAGAAAAATTTAAGTATGTGTGTATTCAAATTACCAGAAGATACAAATCATTATTTAATGCTAATTTTATGCCATTATTAAATAAATTGAATGCCTTGATTAAATTCTGGAAAACGCTCCCGCTGTCATTAATAGGCAGAATAAACGCTATAAAAATGATTTTTTTACCACAAATACTATACCTATTTCAATCCATACCAATATATATACCAAAACATTTAAAAAAAAAATAGATTCTAATATTACCAATTTTATTTGGGACTATAGAGCACATAGAATTCAAAGAAATCATCTGTGTAAACCCAAAGATGTTGGGGGACTCTCACTTCCTAATTTTTTGTATTATTATTGGTCAGTGCATATTAAGAATATAATTTACTGGTTGGACAGCTCTCGTCAACAGACGGAATGGATAAGAATGGAGAAAGAGGATTGTTCTCCATGTGATATAGGAGCGAACCTCTTCTCCCCGATAAAACTGAACAACACAATATATAAGAAGAATCCAATTATCCATAATACAATAAGAATCTGGAGACAAATAAAATTAACTTTAAAATTAAGAAACCTCGCAATGCTAACACCAATAGTGAATAATCCGGTATTTAAACCATTTCTTATTGATAAAACATACAAACAATGGGAAATAATGGGAATTAAAAAGGTAGGCGAAATGTATGAAATGGGAAATCTGTTATAATTTCAACAATTAAAATTAAAATTTAAACTGAATGACAACCAATATTTTAAATATCTACAGATATGTGAATTCATGAAGAAATATATACAAAGATTTCAAATTATAATTTTAGACCCATTGGAAGAAGCAATGAATATTAAGGCTGACTCACAAAAATTAATATCATATCTATATAACAGTATTTTAAATAGAGAATTACCATCAACAGGCACTTAGAGAAGACTGGGAATGAGAATTAATGATAAAAATCTCGAAAGAAACATGGGAAAAGTATTTGATATATACATAAATGCTCTATTAATGTAAGACACAACTTAATTCAATTCAAAATACTACATAGACTATATTATTCAAAAACTAGGCTGAATAAATGTTATCCAAATATTTCTCCCATCTGTGATAAATGTCTTTCTCAAAATGCCAATATTACACATTCTTTTGTTTCCTGTATAAATGTTGGTGTGATATTTTTGATATATTCACAAATCTATTCAAGACAAAAATGGAACCTAATACTGAAATGATTATATTTGGAGTAACGGGAGACGGGAACAAATTAAACATATACCAAAATTCATTTTTTAATTATGGTTTAATAATAGCAAAAAAACTTATACTTAAATTTTGGAAAAATACAACTATACCAATGCTCAAAATGTGGATTATAAACATGTTGGGTACAGCACATCTTGAAGAAATACGACTCCTCCTAATAGATAAACAAGACCAATTCTTAACGAGTTGGTCTCCATTTATTGACTTATTGGATTCACGTGGTGCAACAGTATCGTAAAAAACAATTGTTTCAGGTCTGGGTGAAAGATGATCAACAATATAAAAACTCATCTCCTATCTCCTATTTGCTAATCTCTCTCTTGCTGCTTCTTCTTTCTTACTTCACTTCCTCACTATCTCTTTCTTTTTTTTATACACACTACACATGTTTCTACTCTCCATTATCTCTTTCTCTCATTTCTTTCTTTAAAAAAAAATAAAAAATGAAGTTGTACAGAGAATGTATCATGTTAACATATATTTGGCACCTGAAAAAAGGTACCACTGTATTGTACTTACTTCTAATGAATAAAAAAATAAAAAAATAAAAAAAGACACATTCATCTTAATAAAGGCAGACCTTTATCAACAAAAGCACTTAAAAAACCCAACATTCATTGTCAACCACAGATGGATAATTTTTCTGCATCGCTATGTTAGGGTATTGTTTAATAGAAGAGTGTTTTTGAACATTTGGGCGAGCATTTTATAATTATTTAAAATAATGGTGACCATAAGCAGAGTAAACCACTTTTTCAGTCTGCAATCCCAGTGGAAGTTGCAAAAGCAAAAATATTCTCAGCTTGATGTAGTTGATGCCTTTATTGCTATTTCACGTAGGAGAGCATTGCTAGTGAGGACTGTATTCATTTCCCCAAACTAATTGCACCTGAGACATTGATAATAAGCTTGTTTGAATTATTGCATTTTACATAGAAACATAGAAACACAGAAAATAGATGCAGGAGTCGGTCATTCGGCCCTACAAGCTAGTGATATGATCATGGGTGATCATCCTAAATCACTACTCTATTCCTGCTTTTTCCCCATATCCCTTGATTTTATGTGGGGATATTCATGATTCTTCCTGGATTTAGACTCAGCAACAATGAATGAGCTGCAATATATTTCTGAGTGAGTAGTCATTAGGATCTTGTAGGTCATCCCATTCACCTTGTATCTTTGATCTGGACACTAGAATTCAGTGTATTGGGAGTCCTGTCAAGAAACTTCCATCATGTGTAACAGTATAACTCATAGATGGTACATGTTGTAAGCTGGAGACCACTGATGCTGGAGATAGTGAATGTTTACTGTGACAGCTGGAGTGTGAATGGACTGGCGGATTTTGTCCCTTCAAGATGTGGAGCATGTTGAGAATTGTTGGAGCTGCATTCATCCTGGAAAGGGGAAAGCATTCTATCACACATGACTTGTACCATGCATTTGGTGGAAAATCTTGAGCATCCAGTCATAGACTGTGGAAACAGGCTCTTCGGCCCAACTTGCACATGACGTCCAGCATGCCCCATCTATACTTGACCCACCTGCCTGTGTTTGGCCCATATCTCTCTAAACCTGTCCCATCCATGTACTTGTCTAACTGTTTCTTAAACATTTTGCTAGTACCTGCTTTAAATGCCTTCTTCATCAGCTCATTCTGTACACCTACCTCCCTTTGTTTAAAGAAATTGCCTCTCAAGTTCCTATGAAATCTTTCCTCCCTCACTTTAAACCTATGTCCTCTGGTTCTCGATTCCTCTACTCTGGGCAAAAGGCTCTGTGCATTTTTCACCGATCTATTCCTCCCATGATTTTATACATCTCAATAAGGTCACCCCTTATCCCCCTGCACTCCAAGAAATAGAGTCCTAGCCTGCTCAACTCCCTGTAGCTCATGCCCTTGAGTCCTGGCAACATACTCGTAAATCTTCTCTGCACCTTTTCTAGCTTGACAACATCTTTTCTATAAGACGGTGACCAAAACTGAACACAATACCCTAAATTTGGCCTCACCAATGTGCTGTACAACTGCACCATGACCTCTCAACTTCTGTACTCAATACTCTGACTGATGAAGGCCAAAAGCCATATTGACCACCCTGTCTGCTACTTTCAAGGAAACCTGTACTCCTTGATCCCTCTGCTCTATAATACTCACCAGAATTCTACCATTCACTGTGTAGGTCCTGCCCTTGTTAGACTTTCTAAAATGCAACACGAATAAGAATTCATCCGAATATTCAGGGATATAATACTAAAGAATCAAATAATAAAATCTCATTATATGCAGATGATATACTTTTATATATTACAAATTCACAAACGAATATCCCGATCTTATTAAATTTAATAGAGGAATTCGGGTATTTTTCAGGATACAGAATAAACTGGAATAAAAGTGAAATTATGTCATCAAAGCCTCATGAAGCGACTCACATTAAAATTTCCCTTTAAAATTTCAACAGAAAAATTTAAGTATGTGTGTATTCAAATTACCAGAAGATACAAATCATTATTTAATGCTAATTTTATGCCATTATTAAATAAATTGAATGCCTTGATTAAATTCTGGAAAACGCTCCCGCTGTCATTAATAGGCAGAATAAACGCTATAAAAATGATTTTTTTTACCACAAATACTATACCTATTTCAATCCATACCAATATATATACCAAAACATTTAAAAAAAAAATAGATTCTAATATTACCAATTTTATTTGGGACTATAGAGCACATAGAATTCAAAGAAATCATCTGTGTAAACCCAAAGATGTTGGGGGACTCTCACTTCCTAATTTTTGTATTATTATTGGTCAGTGCATATTAAGAATATAATTTACTGGTTGGACAGCTCTCGTCAACAGACGGAATGGATAAGAATGGAGAAAGAGGATTGTTCTCCGTGTGATATAGGAGCGAACCTCTTCTCCCCGATAAAACTGAACAACACAATATATAAGAAGAATCCAATTATCCATAATACAATAAGAATCTGGAAACAAATAAAATTAACTTTAAAATTAAGAAACCTCTCAATGCTAACACCAATAGTGAATAATCCGGTATTTAAACCATTTCTTATTGATAAAACATACAAACAATGGGAAATAATGGGAATTAAAAAGGTAGGCGAAATGTATGAAATGGGAAATCTGTTATAATTTCAACAATTAAAATTAAAATTTAAACTGAATGACAACCAATATTTTAAATATCTACAGATATGTGAATTCATGAAGAAATATATACAAAGATTTCAAATTATAATTTTAGACCCATTGGAAGAAGCAATGAATATTAAGGCTGACTCACAAAAATTAATATCATATCTATATAACAGTATTTTAAATAGAGAATTACCATCAACAGGCACTTAGAGAAGACTGGGAATGAGAATTAATGATAAAAATCTCGAAAGAAACATGGGAAAAGTATTTGATATATATACATAAATGCTCTATTAATGTAAGACACAACTTAATTCAATTCAAAATACTACATAGACTATATTATTCAAAAACTAGGCTGAATAAATGTTATCCAAATATTTCTCCCATCTGTGATAAATGTCTTTCTCAAAATGCCAATATTACACATTCTTTTGTTTCCTGTATAAATGTTGGTGTGATATTTTTGATATATTCACAAATCTATTCAAGACAAAAATGGAACCTAATACTGAAATGATTATATTTGGAGTAACGGGAGACGGGAACAAATTAAACATATACCAAAATTCATTTTTTAATTATGGTTTAATAATAGCAAAAAAACTTATACTTAAATTTTGGGAAAATACAACTATACCAATGCTCAAAATGTGGATTATAAACATGTTGGGTACAGCACATCTTGAAGAAATACGACTCCTCCTAATAGATAAACAAGACCAATTCTTAACGAGTTGGTCTCCATTTATTGACTTCGTGGATTCACGTGGTGCAACAGTATCGTAAAAAACAATTGTTTCAGGTCTGGGTGAAAGATGATCAACAATATAAAAACTCATCTCCTATCTCCTATTTGCTAATCTCTCTCTTGCTGCTTCTTCTTTCTTACTTCTCTTCCTCACTATCTCTTTCTTTTTTTTATACACACTACACATTTTTCTACTCTCCATTATCTTTCTCTCATTTCTTTCTTTAAAAAAAAATAAAAAATGAAGTTGTACAGAGAATGTATCATGTTAACATATATTTGGCACCTGAAAAAAGGTACCACTGTATTGTACTTACTTCTAATGAATAAAAAAATAAAAAAATAAAAAAAGTCACATTCATCTTAATAAAGGCAGACCTTTATCAACAAAAGCACTTAAAAAACCCAACATTCATTGTCAACCACAGATGGATAATTTTTCTGCATCGCTATGTTAGGGTATTGTTTAATAGAAGAGTGTTTTTGAACATTTGGGCGAGCATTTTATAATTATTTAAAATAATGGTGACCATAAGCAGAGTAAACCACTTTTTCAGTCTGCAATCCCAGTGGAAGTTGCAAAAGCAAAAATATTCTCAGCTTGATGTAGTTGATGCCTTTAATGCTATTTCACGTAGGAGAGCATTGCTAGTGAGGACTGTATTCATTTCCCCAAACTAATTGCACCTGAGACATTGATAATAAGCTTGTTTGAATTATTGCATTTTACATAGAAACATAGAAACACAGAAAATAGATGCAGGAGTCGGTCATTCGGCCCTACAAGCTAGTGATATGATCATGGGTGATCATCCTAAATCACTACTCTATTCCTGCTTTTTCCCCATATCCCTTGATTTTATGTGGGGATATTCATGATTCTTCCTGGATTTAGACTCAGCAACAATGAATGAGCTGCAATATATTTCTGAGTGAGTAGTCATTAGGATCTTGTAGGTCATCCCATTCACCTTGTATCTTTGATCTGGACACTAGAATTCAGTGTATTGGGAGTCCTGTCAAGAAACTTCCATCATGTGTAACAGTATAACTCATAGATGGTACATGTTGTAAGCTGGAGACCACTGATGCTGGAGATAGTGAATGTTTACTGTGACAGCTGGAGTGTGAATGGACTGGCGGATTTTGTCCCTTCAAGATGTGGAGCATGTTGAGAATTGTTGGAGCTGCATTCATCCTGGAAAGGGGAAAGCATTCTATCACACATGACTTGTACCATGCATTTGGTGGAAAATCTTGAGCATCCAGTCATAGACTGTGGAAACAGGCTCTTCGGCCCAACTTGCACATGACGTCCAGCATGCCCCATCTATACTTGACCCACCTGCCTGTGTTTGGCCCATATCTCTCTAAACCTGTCCCATCCATGTACTTGTCTAACTGTTTCTTAAACATTTTGCTAGTACCTGCTTTAAATGCCTTCTTCATCAGCTCATTCTGTACACCTACCTCCCTTTGTTTAAAGAAATTGCCTCTCAAGTTCCTATGAAATCTTTCCTCCCTCACTTTAAACCTATGTCCTCTGGTTCTCGATTCCTCTACTCTGGGCAAAAGGCTCTGTGCATTTTTCACCGATCTATTCCTCCCATGATTTTATACATCTCAATAAGGTCACCCCTTATCCCCCTGCACTCCAAGGAATAGAGTCCTAGCCTGCTCAACTCCCTGTAGCTCATGCCCTTGAGTCCTGGCAACATACTCGTAAATCTTCTCTGCACCTTTTCTAGCTTGACAACATCTTTTCTATAAGACGGTGACCAAAACTGAACACAATACCCTAAATTTGGCCTCACCAATGTGCTGTACAACTGCACCATGACCTCTCAACTTCTGTACTCAATACTCTGACTGATGAAGGCCAAAAGCCATATTGACCACCCTGTCTGCTACTTTCAAGGAAACCTGTACTCCTTGATCCCTCTGCTCTATAATACTCACCAGAATTCTACCATTCACTGTGTAGGTCCTGCCCTTGTTAGACTTTCTAAAATGCAACACGAATAAGAATTCATCCGAATATTCAGGGATATAATACTAAAGAATCAAATAATAAAATCTCATTATATGCAGATGATATACTTTTATATATTACAAATTCACAAACGAATATCCCGATCTTATTAAATTTAATAGAGGAATTCGGGTATTTTTCAGGATACAGAATAAACTGGAATAAAAGTGAAATTATGTCATCAAAGCCTCATGAAGCGACTCACATTAAAATTTCCCTTTAAAATTTCAACTGAAAAATTTAAGTATGTGTGTATTCAAATTACCAGAAGATACAAATCATTATTTAATGCTAATTTTATGCCATTATTAAATAAATTGAATGCCTTGATTAAATTCTGGAAAACGCTCCCGCTGTCATTAATAGGCAGAATAAACGCTATAAAAATGATTTTTTTTACCACAAATACTATACCTATTTCAATCCATACCAATATATATACCAAAACATTTAAAAAAAAAATAGATTCTAATATTACCAATTTTATTTGGGACTATAGAGCACATAGAATTCAAAGAAATCATCTGTGTAAACCCAAAGATGTTGGGGGACTCTCACTTCCTAATTTTTTGTATTATTATTGGTCAGTGCATATTAAGAATATAATTTACTGGTTGGACAGCTCTCGTCAACAGACGGAATGGATAAGAATGGAGAAAGAGGATTGTTCTCCGTGTGATATAGGAGCGAACCTCTTCTCCCCGATAAAACTGAACAACACAATATATAAGAAGAATCCAATTATCCATAATACAATAAGAATCTGGAAACAAATAAAATTAACTTTAAAATTAAGAAACCTCTCAATGCTAACACCAATAGTGAATAATCCGGTATTTAAACCATTTCTTATTGATAAAACATACAAACAATGGGAAATAATGGGAATTAAAAAGGTAGGCGAAATGTATGAAATGGGAAATCTGTTATAATTTCAACAATTAAAATTAAAATTTAAACTGAATGACAACCAATATTTTAAATATCTACAGATATGTGAATTCATGAAGAAATATATACAAAGATTTCAAATTATAATTTTAGACCCATTGGAAGAAGCAATGAATATTAAGGCTGACTCACAAAAATTAATATCATATCTATATAACAGTATTTTAAATAGAGAATTACCATCAACAGGCACTTAGAGAAGACTGGGAATGAGAATTAATGATAAAAATCTCGAAAGAAACATGGGAAAAGTATTTGATATATATACATAAATGCTCTATTAATGTAAGACACAACTTAATTCAATTCAAAATACTACATAGACTATATTATTCAAAAACTAGGCTGAATAAATGTTATCCAAATATTTCTCCCATCTGTGATAAATGTCTTTCTCAAAATGCCAATATTACACATTCTTTTGTTTCCTGTATAAATGTTGGTGTGATATTTTTGATATATTCACAAATCTATTCAAGACAAAAATGGAACCTAATACTGAAATGATTATATTTGGAGTAACGGGAGACGGGAACAAATTAAACATATACCAAAATTCATTTTTTAATTATGGTTTAATAATAGCAAAAAAACTTATACTTAAATTTTGGGAAAATACAACTATACCAATGCTCAAAATGTGGATTATAAACATGTTGGGTACAGCACATCTTGAAGAAATACGACTCCTCCTAATAGATAAACAAGACCAATTCTTAACGAGTTGGTCTCCATTTATTGACTTCGTGGATTCACGTGGTGCAACAGTATCGTAAAAAACAATTGTTTCAGGTCTGGGTGAAAGATGATCAACAATATAAAAACTCATCTCCTATCTCCTATTTGCTAATCTCTCTCTTGCTGCTTCTTCTTTCTTACTTCTCTTCTTCACTATCTCTTTCTTTTTTTTATACACACTACACATTTTTCTACTCTCCATTATCTTTCTCTCATTTCTTTCTTTAAAAAAAAATAAAAAATGAAGTTGTACAGAGAATGTATCATGTTAACATATATTTGGCACCTGAAAAAAGGTACCACTGTATTGTACTTACTTCTAATGAATAAAAAAATAAAAAAATAAAAAAAGTCACATTCATCTTAATAAAGGCAGACCTTTATCAACAAAAGCACTTAAAAAACCCAACATTCATTGTCAACCACAGATGGATAATTTTTCTGCATCGCTATGTTAGGGTATTGTTTAATAGAAGAGTGTTTTTGAACATTTGGGCGAGCATTTTATAATTATTTAAAATAATGGTGACCATAAGCAGAGTAAACCACTTTTTCAGTCTGCAATCCCAGTGGAAGTTGCAAAAGCAAAAATATTCTCAGCTTGATGTAGTTGATGCCTTTATTGCTATTTCACGTAGGAGAGCATTGCTAGTGAGGACTGTATTCATTTCCCCAAACTAATTGCACCTGAGACATTGATAATAAGCTTGTTTGAATTATTGCATTTTACATAGAAACATAGAAACACAGAAAATAGATGCAGGAGTCGGTCATTCGGCCCTACAAGCTAGTGATATGATCATGGGTGATCATCCTAAATCACTACTCTATTCCTGCTTTTTCCCCATATCCCTTGATTTTATGTGGGGATACTCATGATTCTTCCTGGATTTAGACTCAGCAACAATGAATGAGCTGCAATATATTTCTGAGTGAGTAGTCATTAGGATCTTGTAGATCATCCCATTCACCTTGTATCTTTGATCTGGGCACTGGAATTCAGTGTATTGGGAGTCCTGTCAAGAAACTTCCATCATGTGTACCAGTATAACTCAGTAGATGGTACATGTTGTAAGCTGGAGACCACTGATGCTGGAGATAGTGAATGTTTACTGTGACAGCTGGAGTGTGAATGGACTGGCGGATTTTGTCCCTTCAAGATGTGGAGCATGTTGAGAATTGTTGGAGCTGCATTCATCCTGGAAAGGGGAAAGCATTCTATCACACTTGACTGTACCATGCATTTGGTGGAAAATCTTGAGCATCCAGTCATAGACTGTGGAACAGGCTCTTCGGCCACACTTGCACATGACGTCCAGCATGCCCCATCTATACTTGACCCACCTGCCTGTGTTTGGCCCATATCTCTCTAAACCTGTCCCATCCATGTACCTGTCTAACTGTTTCTTAAACATTTTGATAGTACCTGCTGTAAATGCTTTCTTCATCAGCTCATTCTGTACACCTATCTCCCTTTGTTTAAAGAAATTGCCTCTCAAGTTCCTATGAAATCTTTCCTCCCTCACTTTAAACCTATGTCCTCTGGTTCTCGATTCCTCTACTCTGGGCAAAAGGCTCTGTGCATTTTTCACCGATCTATTCCTCCCATGATTTTATACATCTCAATAAGGTCACCCCTTATCCCCCTGCACTCCAAGGAATAGAGTCCTAGCCTGCTCAACTCCCTGTAGCTCATGCCCTTGAGTCCTGGCAACATACTCGTAAATCTTCTCTGCACCTTTTCTAGCTTGACAACATCTTTTCTATAAGACGGTGACCAAAACTGAACACAATACCCTAAATGTGGCCTCACCAATGTGCTGTACAAATGCACCATGACCTCTCAACTTCTGTACTCAATGCTCTGACTGATGAAGGCCAAAAGCCATATTGATCACCCTGTGTGCTACTTTCAAGGAACCCTGTACTCCTTGATCCCTCTGCTCTATAATACTCCCCAGAATTCTACCATTCACTGTGTAGGTCCTGCCCTTGTTAGACTTTCTAAAATGCAACACGTCACACTTCCCTGCATTAAATTCCATCAACTGTGCCACCTGGCCAACCGATCAAGATTCTGCTGCAATTTTTGACAACCATCTTCACTATCTTTACAATACCGCCTATTTTAGTGTCATCTACAAACTTACTAAACATGCCTTGTACATTCTCAATCATATCATTGGTATAGATAACCAGCAGTAATGGGCACAGCAGTGAACACCTGATGCACATCACTAGTCACAGGCATCCAGTCCAAAAATACAATCTTCCACCCTCACCCTCCATTTCCTTCTACAAAACCAATTTTCTATTCACTCACCTTTGGATCCCATACGATGTAATCTTCTAGGGCAGCCTACCATGCAGAACTTTGTTGTAGATGGTATATACAACATCTACAGCTCTGCTCTCATCAGCCTTTTAGGTCACATCTTCATAACGATCAGATTTGAGCAGTGAAGACATAAGAGAAAGTTGCAGATGCCACCCATAGGAAGACTGAAGAAATCAAATTAAATTTGAAACATCAGGAATCTAACTTGAAACTTTAAGGGGGGTAGGCCGACTAGCAATTTATAGGATAGTATCTGATTGGTAGGCCTACTAGCAATTAATAGGATAGATCCCACATCAATGGTCCCCAATCTACAGAGGAACAAAAGACAGAACTCATATGTCAGGCTGTCATTCATGGACTACAGCTCAGCATTTAATACCATCATCCCCTCCAAGCTGTTTACCAAGCTCTCAGATCTGGGTCTCTGTGCATCCCACTGCAATTGGATCCTCGACTTCCTCATTCACATACCACAGTCTGTCCGTATTGATGGAAATGTGTGTTCCTCGATAACAATCAGCACGGGAGCACCTCAAGGCTGCGTGCTCAGCCCCCTGCTGTACTCACTCTATACTCATGACTGCGTAGTCGGACATAGTGCGAACTCCATCATCAAGTTTGCCGACAACACCACTGTTGTGGGATGTATCAGTCATGGGGATGATTCAGAGTATAGAAGTGTGATCGACCAATTGACCTATTAAACACAACTTCAAACAAACTCTGAACTATAACAGCCTATTGCACTTTATCTGTTTATGTATATGTGTATATATATATTCTATGGCATATGGACACACTGATCTGATCTGTATTTATCGCTAGATTAGATTAGATTAGATATAATTTATTGCCACACAGCCAGGCTGGTGGAAATTTGGGTTGTCTGCAGCGATACAATAATAAAGAACACACAACCACAATAAAACTGTAACACAAACATCCACCACAGCATTCATCACTGTGGTGGAAGGCACAAAATTTGGCCAGTCCTCCTCCATTTCCCCCCCGTGGTCAGGACCAGAGTCCAGAGTCAGTCCAGGATCGGCTCTTCCTCACCGGAGACCGCGGCTTTAAGTTGTTGTAGGCCGCAGACCGGCGGTCAAGATTTAAGTCCCCGCCGCAGCCAGAAGCACCGTAGACTGCAGGGCCGGCGGTCGAAGCTCCCCTCCAGGGGTGATGGTAAGTCCTTGCCGGACCCGTGGTAGAAGTTGGCCGCGTGCCGGCAGTGATGGCTTCTTCTTCCCCCGGGTCCCCAACGTGAGATCCCGGGCTGTAGACGCCGCACCAGCTGGAGCTCTGCAGACCGCGGCTTCAGGCTGCGACTTCAGGCTGCCGGCTGCCCCGGGTCAGCGAAACGGAGCGCTCCCCTCCAGCGAGCCCCAGCGAGGGTTCACCCGTTCCATGCCGAGAGTCCACGCTGCGCCCGCCGCTGAAGCCCCGGGCACGTCTCCGGGAAAGGCCGCGTCGATCCTTGATGTTAGGCCATGGGGGAGGCGACCTGGAAAAGCTCGCCTCTCCATGCAGGAGGCGACCGAAGCGGTTTCCCCCTCACCCCCCCACACCACCCCCCACATAAAACACACAAAGAAACATTAAATACAGACTTTAAAACATACTAAAAAAATAAAAAAAAGGTTGAAAAACCGACGAGCTGCTGACATGGCTGCTGCCAGAGCAGCGCCCCCTACAATATTATGTTGTGCTGCAGCAAGCAATAATTTCATTGTTCTATCTGGGACACATGATAATAAACTCTCTTGACTTGAATACACTTGGCTTTAAGAACTGCCGAGAAAAATGTAGAAAAAAACAGAACCCATGGCTACTCTCCTTGAGATTGAGCTGACCAGAATAACTAGAGTTAGTCCACAATTGAGCAGCAGTCTTTTAATTATCACAGTGAGACAAAACCAAAGAACTTACCGTAAGTGCTTCTATTGATTTCACACCAAGGGCAGAATAAGTGGTTTGTTTGATTTACACTTGATCTTGGTCATTTATTTAATTATTGGAAGGATGTGAGATTTCAGCAATTAATATGAACCAGCGGCTGATGGTGGAGGTTTGATTTTGTTTTGGAAGCCTGTAATCATTGGCCTACCACAGGAATTGGTCTGGGGCTCTTGTGATCTTTAGAGTCATAGAGTAACACAGCATGGAAACATTCCCTTTGATCACAAGTCAGCACTAATCACCAAGCATCCATTTACAGCAATGTTACATTAATCCTATTTGATCCTCCCCATATTCCCATCAACTCTTCATCCACCTGTCACATAATTCTGCCACTGAACTGCACATAATAGGCAATTTCCAGTAGCCAATATCCCTGCTAATCTGCACACCTTTGGGCTGTTGGAAGAAACCAGTGTGGCCAAGGGAAACCACGTGATCACAGGAAAATTGTGCAAACTGCACAAAGAAGGCACTTAATGTCAGGATTGAACCTGGGTTACTGGAAGCATGAGACCATGGCTCTACCAGCTGCATCGTTGTGCCACATTTTTGTTATATACATTGATAATTTGAATGAGAACGTAGGTGGCAAATGTGGTAAGCTTACAAATGTTGCAAAATTGGTAGTATTGATGACAGGGAGGAGAGTAGGCTTAGTCTACAGGAAGAAATTAATCAGTTAATAAGATGGGTAGAGCAATGCAGATACAATTTAAGTTGAAAGATAGACATAAAAAGCTGGAGTAACTCAGCAGGTCAGACAGCACCTCTGGAGAAAAATAATAGGTGACGTTTTGGGTTCAGATCCATTTTCAGACCTGAAATGCCACCTATTCCCTTTCTCCAGAGATGCTCCCTGTCCCGCTGAGTTACTCCAGCTTTTCGTGTCTTTCTTCAGTTTAAACTGGCATCTGCAGTTCCTTCCTACGCATAGAATTAAAGTTCAATCATTATCAGATGAAACATTTTGTGTGGACAAATGAAGCACCCCGTTCTTTCTATCCAGAGATGCTGCCGGTCATGCTGAGTTACTCCAGAGTTTTATGTCTATCTTCAATGTTATTGAGTTGTTCTACGATAGATTTTGGATTAGGTTTATTTTGCCACCTGCTCTGACGTACAGGAAAACACTGTTTTTCATGCCATCTAATTACATCAGATAACACTATGCATAAATACAATCAAGCCAAACACAAGTGCAATAGATCGAGCTAAAGGAAAGATATAGAGGGCAGAATATATTTCTCAGAAATATCATCCAACAGTTCCAGAGGCAAAGTCCAATGTCCACAATGAGGTACAAGTGTATCTGAATGCACCTTACCATTTTGGAGGACGTTCAGAAGTTGATGCATACTTTTAAACTTCAGTATCTTCTGCCTGACAGAAGTAGGTAGAAAAAGGAATGACCAGAAGATAGACACAAAATGCTGGAGTAACTCAGCGGGACAGGTAGCATCTCTGCAGAAAAGGAAGGGGTGACGTTTTGGGTCGAGACCCTTCTTCAGACCAGAGACCACCCAGCCTTCCTTTTGCATTAACTGAAAACTGCTGAGAATATTGAATGTATCAGGTAGCATCTGTGCAGACAAAAGCTGAATTCATGTTTCATGTTGATGCCCATGATGCCTCATGTAGTTGCTGAATGGTGAAGTTGATGTCTATGTTGCAATGCAGGGAGCAGATTGTTACAATGGAACAGGTTCAAGGATCTGACTAGTAGAACTGAAAAAGGCTCAAAGGTTCAGTTACAAATTAGTTTTATTGGCAAGAGAGAACAAAAACAATACTTGTCTTGGAATGTGTGGGGTCAGTTTTACAGCAGCCCACCGCTCTCTCTCTCTTCTCTCTCTGCCTCTGTCCACGGCTCTCATCGTGACTCCCATCTCGTACATGAACTAACTTCTCGATTCCTGGTGCCGGCCTTTAAACAGGTAAGAAATCATCTGTTTAAATAACCGCCGGTAAGTCCTGGCCAATAGCACTGCTCCCAAACTCAAACTATAACCAATGACAGGGGACTGCATCCCAGCCAGCCCCCGCTTTAGGAACAAAGCGCTAGTAGCCGCAGACTGGCGCGTAAAGCAACACACAGCGCTACAGACTTGACGCACAAATCAATACACACAGCGCTACAGACTTGACTTGTAAAGGTAATACACACAGTGTTGCAGTTTGGCATGCAAAGATTTAAACTGAGCGCTGTCGGATTAACGTGTAGGAATTTAAACAAAGAGCTGTCGGCTGCAGCCCTATGGATTCTAAATATAGCGCTATTAGCCATAATGCTATGGGTCACAGACTGTTCGGGCAAAATGTTTGTATAAAAAAGATCTTCAGCCACTTGGAGGAGATTGTTGATGAGGATCCTAGTGATGCCTTGCCGTGTGACAGATAACAGGGAGAATTCGCTGGGGTCACTTTACAGATTTTTCTCCTTGCTTGACAATATCACATCAATGACATCTCCGATTTCCTCTTCCAGATATAAGGCAATGAATTCCCGGCAATGAATTTGTAACTGAAGTTCCTCTCTGCTAACTTTTCATAACTCCAGCAGGAATACTGTCTTTTCCCAAGGATCATTTTTTTGAGTTGACAAATCATCTCATTAATTTGTTTTCAGTCTGGGTCATTTGGTGAGGCTGAACCAGATGGGTTTATGTGGAATTGTGTGATGTATACTTGTGTAAAGGGCAGACGTTTGGATGAAGAACTCATTGAATTGTTCCTCCCAGTAAGTGCCGACTATCTTTTTGCTCTTGGTGGGTTGTCTTCCATTCTTGGTGCAATAGAATAAAGTAGACAAAAGTGCTGGAGAAACTCAGCGGGTGCAGCAGCATCTATGGAGCGAAGGAAATAGGCAACCTTTCGGGCCAAAACCCTTTGTGCAATAGTATAATACTGGTCATAAATATAATATGGAAACAGCCCATCAACTCCACACTGACCATCAACTACCCATTTTACATTAATCTTTCAGTGATCCCATTTTTTATTCTGCTCATCATCTCTTCAATCCTCCCGATTTAATTACTCATCTACACACTAGGGGGTAGTTAGGCTACCCAATTAGAATGGGAAGTTTACCTATCAACTCATGTATCTTTGGATTGTAGGACGAAAGTGGAGCATCAGCGTGGTCCTGAGCACATTCAGTACTTTAGTCTGGTGGAGTGCAGTGTACGGACAGCTTAAAACAAACAGTCAAACCCCATCCCAGGCACGCAGACTGTCATCACTGTCACTGAATGCACACAAGAAACCAAAAGCCACTAGAAGTGTCTTGAACGAGACTGAGCAGAGGCCAAGCACATATGGGAAAACAAAACACATGACATCCTAAACAATCCGCATGCCTACTGCATCATAAAGAGCTTGTGGTCTTCACTTGGGATGTTCAACTCTATCAGAACCCACAAAAGCAGAATGTAAGCAAATCATCCTCGACAATGATGAATTGCTGAGGAAGCTCACTGCTAATGTACCTGATGTTATTGTTTAATTGATCTATATATTTATAACTATTGCATGATAAATTGTATTTAATACATTAAAAACGATAGAAGGTAAATGATGTGTTCATTTATTTAAGCTACATGGAATTCATTTTCTCCTTAGACATATAAATAAAGGAATTAATGTGCATGTGGTAGGAAATAGGGCTTTTGGTAATGGATTATTTTTTGATTTATAACAACTATCATCTTTTTCTGCTGCACAAAACTAATCACGGATTTCTGGGGCTCTGTTCTTGTGACTTCTCGAATCTACATATGTCACGATGGAAGTTTAAGTCATTTATTTTAGATGGAAATCAACTGCAAAAAAATGCACTACAGGTGCACAACCTTTTATCCGAAGATCCAAATAACGAAAACCTCCGAATAGCGGCCATTTTTTCGGTCCTTGAAGAAAGGTCCTTGAAAACGTTCACCGAGGGCGGCCCGCAGAGGTGACAGCGGAACCTCCGGTCGGTCCTCGAAGAAAGGGGAACTAAATCCCCATTCATAAAAGAGATGAGGGTATATTGCGCGGGAGGGTTAATAATTGACAATATGCTGCTGCTTGCCCGCTGAATTTAAAAGTTCCCACGGTAGACTCACGATATACAGTGTTTCGTGAGTCTTGCGTGGGAACTTTTTAACTCAGCGGGGCAGGCAGCAGCAGATTGTCGCTCGCTTCAGTATCACCCCACCTACACCCCTCTGCTTCCCGGCCATGTGTGTGACCCCTTCCCTCCCCTCTCCAGCTCCCTGCCCATTGCACCGGCGCGGGGGCTTTGCACTGTCTTCACGTCGGCGATTGATGCAGCAGGACCGTGTCAGGACCAATTGGACACCGACCACCAGGCCCACCGCAAGCACGGAGATCCCAGAGACCAGCCCAGCCCCACTCCAACTACAGAGGAACCTGGGTTGCGGATGACGGGGCGCAGCTCGGGGCGTCGTAGGGGCCCATCGGGGAGCAGCCACTCAAAGCCACGCCGGGAGATGTAGGGCCCTGCCCCGGTCTTGATGTTGGAGCCCCCGGCGGGCGCTAGCAAGTCCGCGGCAATTTACAGCCGCGCCGGGCGTTGTAAGGCCCCCCTCCAGGTCACTCTCAACCTCTATGATGTTTGCTCTCAACCCCGTAATTCGGGCGGGAGAAGTCGCCGCTGCCGGTGCCCCGCAAAGCAGTCTCCCACCGGAGACCCGCGAGCTCCCGGTGTCACCATCCACCGGAGTCGGGTCGCAGCAGCTCGCCCCCGCAACTCTCCACGCTCCGAAGCTGGCTAGCTCCACGGAGGTAGGTCCGTAGGTCCACAGCTCCCACCGCCGCCCACCGACCCCCAGGCCCACTGCAAGCACGGAGATCCCAGAGACCCACAGCCAGCAGCAACTCCAGCCCAGCCCCGCTCCAATTCCAGAGGAACACGTAGGGGCAGAAGCTGATGGTGTGCAAGGTACGTCTTGTTCTTGGGGTGGCGGATGAGGGGGCGCAGCTCGGGCTGTGGGCGAACTGCCACTTGTCGCTGTAGCGGCCAAAGATCATAGAGGAGCTCCTCTATGGTCTTTGGTAGCGGCCCATCGGGGAGCGGATTCCTCTGGAGTTGGAGGGGGAGGGGGGTATTGTGCTGTTTGATCGCCCCCTGCTATCCCAGGGACAGGGAGACACAGCGGCTTTTTAGACTGGTGGGCAATCACTTCCAAAGTTCTGCCCACACAGTCAGTACACTTCTCCTACACTGTATTTCATACAAACATTTATTCTGCAAGAAAAAACGACATTGAAGACTCAAACTCGCGATCGAGTAACTGCCAGGATCAAGGCGCAAACTCGCGACCTTGCGGATATGAGCCGAGCACTCTACCACTGAGCCAGCCATTAAAATCTACGCTAAATAATTTCCATTCCGAAGACCGACAAATTCTGAATTACGAAAAGTGTCTGGTCCCAAGGCTTTCGGATAAAAGGTTGTGCACCTGTATGAGCAAATTTACAGTTTTTAATGCATTTCCAGTCTTTCTGCACATATTTCAGTGAATAATTTGCTTCCACTGTTGAAAAACATACATTAACTTCCATTGCCAAAATATCACAGTTGATCCATCACTATCACCTTTTAATATAAAATATTAGTCAACCAGATGTTTTTATTAATGTATGTTTATAAACACGGGCCTTCTGCCAAATGGCGTAGCTGGAGGGTTAAATGAAGGACTCTCGTGAGGTGGAAGCCCTTATTGAAGAAACGAGAAATCAGCTAGAAATAATATGAAATTGTCTACACTCTAATCCCAGTACTTGGTTTAAGATTTTATTTTGTTTTATTGGTGATTACTTGTGATATCTTTACAAGTTACACTAGTTTTATACTGGCACCATCTTTATAAAAGCATTAAATTAACGAATAATGTTGAATTTTAAGTGTAAAATCTCTCCAGGGTTTAATTCAGCAGCAAATGATAAAGAGCTTGTTTAGTTCAGTTTAGTTTGGCTTGCGTAGTCTGCATTGACCAACGGCTCTGCCGTTGTAAGGCAGCAACTTTGCCGCTACACCACTGTAATGTCCTAATTGTGTCCAAATACTTTATACAAAGGTCAGTATGTATAGTAGATCATAAGATCATAAGTGATGGGAGCAGAATCAGGCCATTCGGCCCCCAAGTCTACTCCACAATTCAATCATTTCTGATCTTTCTCTCCCTCCTAACCCCATTCTCCTGCCTTCTCCCCATAACCTCTGACACCCGTATTAATCAAGAATCTATCTAACTCTGCCTTAAAAATATCCACTTACTTGGCCTCCACAGTCTTCTGTAGCAAAGAATTCCACAGATTCACCACCCTCTGACTAAAGAAATTCCTCCTCATCTCCTTTTAAAATAATGTCCTTTAATTCTGAGGCTATGACCTCTCGTCCTTGACTCTCTCATTAGTGGAAACATCCTCTCCACATCCACTCTATCCAAGCCTTTCACTATTCTGTACATTTCAATGAGGCCCTCCATAGATGTGGGGGGCTTAGATGTCCAAAACATTTAAGTGCAGCATTTGTTCTTTTATTATGAGAAATGAAGTACTGGGAATGGCTGGTTGAGGAGCTGAGAACATAAAAATAAATGTGTACATTATCCAGGAGGACTTTCTATTATGTAACAGAAACATCTAAGTCATTCCAAACCCTTTTGAAATTAATTCTGAAGAGAAGACCCTTATTGTTGCATTTCGGCTGTTGTAATAACTGAAACCATACACCATGATAAAGGTCCAAATACTTTATTAACGACATAGCATATATAACTTCATGCTAGCACGTCTTTCTAATTCTAAAGGGAACAGGCAGGGAGGACTACCGTAAAAGCAAGTGGGCATAACTACCAAAGTATGACTCATAACATGAGTGGCACTGATCTACATCCTCCCTCTTAAAGAATCAATAACATGACAAAACCATTAACTAAGTAAGGCATGCATAGCAATTGATAATAAACTGGAGGAAAGTCAAACATAGTCCGGGTACTTTACAACCTGCCTACAAACATGATCAGCATGTGTATGATAGAGACCATCTCCATTCTTTCCTCCCCGGGGAGAGGGCAGGTGGTTTCACAGGCGAGGGAGACTGGACCAGCATTCATGGAGACGAAGCAGGAGACTGTGGCGCAGGCGAAGACGTCACGGGCAGAGGAGCCATTGCAGACATGGGTTGTTGTGCTGGTAGAGGTATAGGAGTGCCGCTAGACGCAGACGGAAGTGCACTTGTATGGTCTGGATAATGTGGAGGAGGAACTGGTTCGTTCACAGGCAAGATATGCAGTCTGTTACGCCTGTAGATGCCACCATCAGCACTGACGTTATACGAGTGAGGCTCTGAGGCAATTCCAGAAATCACACCAATTCGGTCATGGCCTTTGTCAGTCTGTAAACGGACCACCTGCCCCTTGGTCAGTGGTGGCAGTGGCCTACTTGCTTTATCAAACCATTGTTTTTGAATGTCACACTTTTGTTGTAACCTGGAGTGAACCTCCTCAGGTGGAATCACTTGTGGGATCAATGCCTGATCCTCTACAGGCACTGTGGCACGGGTCTGCCTTGACAATAAACATTGAGCGGGTGAACCCAAGATGGGGTCATGGGAGATGTTGCGTAAGTTGAGCAGATCCAAGAATACATCGGATTTAGCTCTGTATGAACATTCCATTAGCTGTTTAGCACTTTTGACAGCTCGTTCAGCCAGCCCATTAGACTGTGGATATTCAGGGCTGCTGATGATGTGGCGAAAATTCCATTGTCTAGCAAACTTCTTGAAATGTTGGCTGGTGAATTGACTGCCCGGAGATCCGTGGACTGAAATGTGGTGAGATAACTTTGAAATCACTCCGCTGGAAGTGGGGCTGCTAAGAAAATCAATGTCAAACCATCCTGAATACGAATCAGTGAGCACCAGGTACTGCTTGCCATGCCAATCAAATATGTCAGCTGTGACTGTAGACCACGGGAGCGCAGGTAACGGATGTGAAAGAAGTAATTGCTTTTGTTGGTGAGGTGCTAAACTGTTCCACACTGCACAGGATGCCACATTCTTAACTGATTCTGGTCTCCGATTGGAGGCGTGGGTTTGTATCCCACTTCTGACACCATGTTGTGTTTTGGCTGATGTAATAACTGAAGCCTTAAACCATGATAAAGGTCCAAAGACATTATTAACGACATAGCATATATAACTTCATACTAGCACGTCTTTCTAATTCTAAAGGGAACACGCAGGGAGGACTACTGTAAAAGCAAGTGGGAGTAACTACCAAAGCATGACTCATAACATGAGTGACACTGATCTACACTTATCAAAATAGGGAAACATTTATTTTGTCTTTCCCTAATCCACTGCATCAATTTCACTCTCACCTCACATGTAAGCAAACCTACTAAAATATGAACTCTAGTCCCCGCCTCTCAGCGCGTTCGTACAAATGAACCTAAGGTTGGTACAAAACGCAAAGTACTGGAGGAACACAGTGGGTCAGGCAGCATCCGTAGAGGGAGTGGAGAAACAATGTTTCCAGCGGCACCCTTCCTCAGCCATCTGGAACAATGTATGGCAAGTGATAGGTGGATACAATTGAATTAGACTGACACATGGTGGAGCAAAGGACAGAGATGACAAGACAAAAGATGTGAGATAAGGAGATGAAGGAAGAGGGGAAGGGAACAAAATGGGGGAGGGGGGGGGAAGAAGAACTGTTTGTTGTTTGCTCATGCAAAAATTCTAGAATTCAATATTCATACTGTTATGCTGTACGCTACTGAGGCGGCATATTCATACTGTTCCACCAGTTGACGTGTGTCCTCACTCTGGCAATGTAGGAGGACCAGGACAGAAAGGTAAGTATGGGAATGGGAGGGGAGTCAAAATGATTAGCATCTGGAAGGTCCAGCAGGCCTTGGGGGATTGTATGTAAGTGTTTGGCAAAATGGTTGCCCAGTCAATGCTTAGTGTCAATGATGTAGATGAGGCCATATCGGGAGCACCAAATGCAGTAGGTGAGGTTCGAGGAGAACTCACTTGAAAGGTCTGTTGGAATCTCTGGAAAGATGTGTGGGAGGAGGTATAGGGACAGGTGTACACCTCCTATGGTTGCTGGGAAAAGTGCCTGGGGATAGGGTAGCTTAGATGAGAATGGATGTGTGAATCAAGGGGTTGCGGAGAAATCAGTCTGTGCGGATAGAGGAAAAGGGTGGGGTTGGGAAGATGGGACTGGTGGTGGGATAACATTTAAGGTGGCAGAAATATCAGGGAATGATGTGTTGGATGCAATGGCCGATGGGGTAAGAGGCAAAGACCAGGGGAACCCTATTCTTGTTCCATCTGGGGAGGTGGGAGAACAAGAGCAGAACAACGGGGCACAGAGGAGACGCGGGTGAGGGATCCATCTACGACAGCAGGGAGGAAACCATATTTATGAAAGAAAGAGGACATCCCAAATGTCCTAGAACGGAAAACTTCATCATGGAACCAGATGCGGCTGAGATGGAAAAATTGAGAGGAGGGAATAGTGTCTTTGCAAGAGACACAGGGGAGGAGGTGCAGTCCAGTGTGTGAGTCGGTAATAGATGTGAACTGATAGACTGTCTCCTGTGATAGAGGTAGAGAGATCAAGAAAGGATAGGGAGGTGGCTGAAAAAGTACTAGTGAATTTGAGGACAGGGTGGAAGTTGATGATAAAATTCTACCAGATCTTTGTTTATTGTTTGGATCATCAGTGAATCTAGTCCGAGGGTAGATGCCATTTGCAGAAATTTATTTCAGAGAAATCATAATCAATGGGTAGGAAGATTTTCTTAAGGGGCTGTCCCACTTGGGCGACCTAATCCGCGAGTTCTGGCCAGTTTGCCCTCGACTCATACTCGCAGCATGGTCTACACAAGGTCGTAGGAGGTCTTCATAACTCTCCTTCATGCTTGAGAGTGGTCTCCGCGTACTCGAGGCCTCAGCTAGGTTGCGGTGTTTTTTTCAATATGTTAAAAAATGCCCGCGAGTAAAAAAAGGTCGCCATGAAAAAATTCAATACTTTTTCTCGTATGTTTACTCGTAGTAGGTTGTAGTAGGTCGGCATGTTAGTCATAGGTAATCGAGGGTAGTCGAAGGTAGTCGTAGGTAGTCGTAGATAGTCTTCATCATAGTCGAAGGGTGGTCGAAGGAGATCGAAGGGGGTCGTCTTCACTCTCCACTATTCGGTGTCCAATTTTCCCGAAGTTAGTCGTAGCTAGTCGTAGCTAGTCGAAGCTAGTCTTCAACATAGTCAAAGGAGGTCGAAGGAGGTCTTCTACATAGTCGAAGGAGGTCTTCAACATGTCATTCTTTCAAATTATTCTAAACTCGCCAATTAGGTCTCCCAAGTGAGACAGCCCCTTAACTTGGCAAACGGAAATTATCTGGTGCCTGAGCAGGCGCAGCAAGGAGACACAGCCTGGGAGACCAGATGCAGACACAGAAACACAGCTGCAGCAGTCAGGTGATACAGGATCTCAGGGGGATGTCTCTGCCAAACATCAGAGCTCTCGTTTTCCATCTGGATGCGAGAGGGAGGCATCATTCCGGCAGGAGATATGACTTTACTTTTGAAAGACTAAACAATCATATTTGCCAAAGCAAGTCACCGTAATACGCCAAAAACTCTGGGTAATACGCAATATTCCTTAACATCCTGATTGTTATATTTATAAGATATCAATGAATGAGTAGTTAACAGAATAACATAACCAGTTTACCACGAGAGACACAGGGTGCTGGAGTAACTCAGTTACAGTTATAGTAAACCAGAGAGAGGAGAAACAAGGAAATGCAGATGCTGGTTTACAAAAAAACCCATAAAGTACAGAAGAAGCTGAGTTACTCTTGCACTTTATGTTTTTTTGTAAACCGGCATCTGCATTTCTTTGTTACCCCTCTCTCTAGTTTACTGCAACGTCTCTGTATTTCCAATAACTGTCCCGTATTAGCCGGGACATCCCGCATATTGGGCTACATTGCCATACGGGACCGCACTTGTCCCATAATTGACTGCTACTGGCAGGTGCTCCTCAACTTACGATGGGGTTATGTTCCGATAAACCCATCGTAAATCGAAAATAACGTAAGTCAAAAATGCATTTAATGCGCCTGACCTACCATTATCAGTGTGTTCAAGGTTGGACCGCTAGGCGCTTGTGGGTTTTCATTCACCAGGATTATTCCCCCCCCCCTCCCTCTCCCTCCTCTTCAGTCCTCTCCCTCTGGGAGTCTTTTTAATGTCCACGTTTTAATTATGAAATCTCTTTGGCATCTCTTAACCTCCCGCCCTACCCCACCCCCACTCCCGCCACCGCCCCTGTTCGGTCGGAGCGCTCACAAATTACTGAGCACCGGCGCCCCTTAAATCTCCCGAGTGCCAGCCCCCGCAGGAGTGAACACATGGCGAACTGTCACAGCAGAAAGCAGCTCTGAGATTTTATAGACCGGCTCATCAGATCTGTTGCCGTTCGATGTCCATCTCGCCTCCTGCAAGATTTATCACAAGTCCCTCCCTCGTCGCTTCCGCCCACGGAAAGCTAACACGGTTCTCTTATCACTCTGCAAAATTTCGCCGTACGCCAGCCTCTTCTTTGGTCCTGAAGTCAGTCTCTCTCTCTCTCTTCTCCCCTCCCCCTCCCCCTCCCCCTCCCCCCCCCCCCCCCCCTCTCCCCCCGACTGTCACCGAAAATGTTCGAACATGTTGAAAATCCAGCGGCAACCAGAAAGATGCTTTGGGCGTCTCTTTGGGCGACTGAGGAGACTACTCACGACCATACAGGCGACACCCCGGCGACCATGTGGCGACAGCCTAGTCACCTGTAGTCACCTAAAAAATAGTCTAAGTGGGACATTCCCTTAACAAGCCAGCTCAGGCAAGCCAGTGCGTCTGCTCAACAGAACAGGTGTAAATCTAATTATACCACAGAAAAGCAAATGTAATTAAACAGTAAAGCATTACTGCTTTACTAAAACATTAATAAAACATTATTGCTGCAATTATCAATGCTGCCACGAGGCCAAGCTAGTGAAATATGGTTTCTACTGAATGTGTATCACCTTTGCACCATCGTAAAGTTGAAATATCGTAAATCAAAGCATTGTAAGTCGAGGAGCATCTGTACTCTGTAATCACCAGAGGGCATGCATACAGCCAGATCCTAGATCTGATACAACAGCGTGCGTGCGTGCGTGTTGCATGTGCTGTTGATGCCAAGCACGAGTGATTCACCTGTCATCCAATCATAGGCTCCCTTATGTGCATCTGTTGTACACTATATTTTGCCAATTCCTGCCAAAAAACAAGTTTCAGTAATGTCTGGTGTTGTTCGGTCGGTTAGGCATGTGCAAATATGAATAAACCTACAAAAAAGAAAAGACTGTGCAGCTATAACAAGCAATGGGAAGCACAAAAGATGTTGGTTAAGCCCATCAGCGGTGACTCGACGAAGGCCTTCTGTGCTTTGTGCCATCGGGAATTTGTCCCTTATTTTGACCTTTTGTCCCTTATTTGGGAGTGAGAAAGCTGGAACCCCTGTTATACACCAATGTTGCCAATACAGCCGAGACTACTACGTGTCCCTGAGTATACAGTAAGTAAGGAACAGATTGGAACAAATGGATAGGGAGATACATTGGGGGGCTGGCATTTCAAGCCAATAAAGTTCACATTTATTTAGTAATCAGAAATCTGTCATGAAATTCTGTCTGTGGTTCAGGTTAATCCATTGAGCCAATTGACAATTTAAAGTGCTAACCGGGAAGAACTGCTAAAGTCTCAGTGGTAAAAAAAACAATTTTCACTTTGTTCTCAGCAACTGGATGTAATCACTATAGCGTTACACCAGCCTGCTCATGCAACCACTTCTAACCAATGCTGTCTCACCTGTCCCTATTGCTTTCTAACTTAATTGCAAAGGAAGGCTTTCAGAGAATGGGTAGCAAGAAGTAGATGTTTAAGAAAGAACTGCAGGTGCTGGAACAATCGAAGGTAGGCAAAAAATGCTAAAAAAAACTCAGCCGGTGAGGCAGCATCTATGGAGAGAAGGAATAGGCGACATTTCGGGTTGAGACCCTTCTTCAGACTGATGTCGGGGGGGAGGAAAGCGAAAGGAAGTAGGAGACAGTAGGACTTCTGGGAGAACTGGGGAGGGGGAGGGGAAGTAGGGAGAAAGCATGGGCTATCTAAAATTGGAGAAGTCGATGTTTATACCACTGGGGTGTAAACTACCCTAGCGAAATATGAGGTGCTGTTCCTCAAATTTGCCCTGCGCCTCTCTCTGGCAATAGAGGAGGCCCAGGACAGAAAGGTCAGATTGGGAATGGGAAGGGGAGTTGAAGTGCTGAACAACCGGGCGATTATGTTGGTTAACACGGACTGAGCGGAGGTGTTCAGCAAAGCAATTGCCGAACCTGTGCTTGGTCTCACCAATGTAGAGATGTTGTCACCTAGAACAGCGGATGCAGTAGATGAGGTTGGAGGAGGTGCAGGTTAACCTCTGCCTCAGAGGAAAAAAAATAGTTAAGACGAACGTTGGATCCTTGAAGACTGAAACAGGTGAATTTATTATGGGGAACAAGGAAATGGCAGTCGAGTTGAACAGGTATTTTGGATCCGTCTTCACTAAGGAAGACACAAACAATTTCGCTAATGTACTAGTGGCCAGAGGATCTAGGGTGATGGAGGAACTGAAGGAAATTCACATTAGGCAGGAATTGGGTAGACTGATAAATCCGCAGGGCCTGATGATCTGCATCCCAGGGTTCTTAAGGAAGTGGCTATAAATCGTGGACGCAGTGGTGATAAATTTTCCATGTTCTATAGATTCAGGATCAGTTACTGTGGATTGGAGGGTAGCTAATGTTATCCCATTTTTTAAGAAAGATGGGAGAGAGAAAACAGGCAATCAGACCAGTTAGCCTTTTGTAGTGGGGAAGGTGCGGATGAAATAACGACACATTTGGATAACAGTAACAGGATTGGTCCGAGTCAGCATGGATTTATGAAGGGGAAATCATACTTGACTAATCTTCTGGAATTTATCGAGGATGTGACAAGTAAAATGGACAAGGGAGAGCCAGTGGATGTAGTGTACCTGGACTTTCAGAGAGTACTGCAACAGGTGGTCATGGGAGATTTCAATATGCAGGTAGCCTTGGAAAATCAGGTTGGTACTGGACCCCAAGAAAGGGAATGTGTAGAGTGTTTCCAAAATTGATTCTTTGAGCAGCTTGTACTGGAGCCTACCAGGGAAAAGGCAATTCTGGATTTAGTATTGTGTGTAGTATGTTTGTACTAGTATGTGAAATACGAAGGTAAGCTACCTAATAATATATAAGAGGATAGCAAGAGATTCTTCAACTGCAAGTTTTTGTTTCTTTTCTCTCAATTCTTTGCAGCAGACGCGATTCTAACAGTTTACATTTCAATAAGGACATACTTCCGCCTCAGGATATTAACGCTCATATTAAGGATCATTAGTGGAATAGAAAACTGAGAAAAAAACAGATGTTTCTTCCACAGCTACTACCAGACCTTCTGATTATTTTCAATACTTCCTCTTTTCATTTCATTAGTGGAATTCCTGGGTGAATTCCACTTCACTTTGATGGCCGGAATATTAAACTGAATGATTTTCATTCCTTGTTAATATGGCCGTATGTAATTTTCACACCACGAAGGCATTTTACATTTGAAGTGCCAGCAACTCATTTGCATGAGTCAGGCCGACCACAGAGTTAACACTTTAGTCAATGTTGGGTGTTAACAACTGAATTGTATGTTTTTTTCCCCTCAAACACCTAGTCTTCCAAAACCTGACAATATTTGGGAATTGCCTTTTCCTCTGACCCAACTCAGCTGGAGAAAACACATTAACAGTTTGCATGGTTTTTGAATATAGCGTGTACAGGTGTGAATGAGAGGAGGTGTCTCTGAATAGCCATTTCAGCCCCTGACAATATACTTCAGCCAAAAATCCATCCAATTATGTTGACATCTATATAACTAAAAGCCTCATCTTGACCATTTCCTGTCCGCGCTGTATATTGATTTTAGAAAAAAAGTGCTACCATATATCGCTGTGATTTTTGGCCATCTAACTTACAGTCCTCCTCCGCTGAGGCAGCCCTGAAGATTTTTCCGATTGATGAAAAATAAAAAAGTTATGAATGTTAAAAAAATCTTGAGATCAGCTGATTAGTCCTCTCGCCTGTCAATCACCACGATGAAGGTAACGCCCCTTCCGGGGGGGCAGTAGTATAAAGCCCAAATTGTATGAAATTGCATTTGAATTTGATGGCCTGCACTGTGCTTGAAATGGTATGAAATAGCACTTGAATTTGGTGGCCTGTACCCTGCTTGAAATGGTATGAAATAGCATTTGAATTTGGTGGCCTGCACTCTGCTTGAAATGGTATAAATTGCATTTGGATTTGGTGGCCTGCACTCTGCTTGAAATGGTATGAAATTGCATTTGAATTTCATGCCCTGCACTCTGTTTGAAATGGTGTGAAATTGCATTTGAATTTGGTGTCCTGCACTTTGCTTGAAATGGTATGAAATTTCATTTGAATTTGGTGGCCTTCACTCTGCTTGAAATGACATGAAATTGCATTTGAAATTGGTGGCCTGCACTCTGCTTGAAATGGTATGAAATTGCATATGAATGTGGTGGCCTGCACTCTGCTTGAAATGGTATGAAATTGAATTTGGTGGCCTGTACTCTGCTTGAAATGGAATTTCAAGGAATATCCATGAGTGAACTGCCAGCCCACCAGGCCTGAGTGACTGAGCTGCCAGCCCACCAGGCCTGAGTGACTGAGCTGCCAGCCCACCATGCCTGAGTGACTGAGCTGCCAGCCTACTAGGCCTGAATGACTGAGCTGCCAGCACACCAGGCTGAGTCACTGAGCTGCCAGCCCAAGAATCGATTTGGCCCACAATGTCCATACTAGCCCTCTGGAAACCAGTCCCTTTGGCCCACAACACCCATACTAGCGCTCCATTTTTTAGTCACTTACCTGGACGGAGATGCGTATTTTTTCCATGTCGCACCTTCACCCCCCCCCCCCCCGCCCCCTCCCTCGCCGTCAACTAACTGGATTGGCATGGCCTGTCCTACCAGAGACCGGTTCAGAGCTTCAGTGGTGTCCGCAGCTCTGAATTACAAATTGTGGAGCGGGGCAATCTCTTGCCGGGGATCGCCAATGTTGGAACTCCGGAGTGTTGGGCCTGCTGACATTAACACCGTGGAGCTGTGGTCAGCGGAGCTTCTAGCTGCGGGTGCGGTGCTGACTTTAACATCGTGGAGCGTGGCTATCCCTTGCCAAGGATTGCCAGTGTTGGAGCTCCGTCCAGCTCGGCTTGTGGACTTCGGAAGCCGCGGTCTCCGGTAAGAAGCAGCCGATTCGGAAACTCCAAGCCGCAGAATGTGTTCTGATCGGTTCCGAGGCTGAAGGCTTGTACATCAGGCCGTACTTAGCGGCGGCTGTGGAGGGTTTAAAGGCCCCGACCAAGGGTGAACAAAGAGGAAGATGACTGAACTTTATTGCCTTCCTTCACGATGGGAAATGTTGATTCCACTGTGGTGGATGTTTATGTTAAATTCTATTATGTATTGTTTTATTCGTAGGGCTGTATGGTAACTCAAATTTCACTGTACCGATTGGTGCATGTGTCAATAAATGTGAACTTGAGCTTGAACTTGAACTTGAACTTGACATGCGTGGGTTTTCTCCGAGATCTTCGGATTCCTCCCACACTCCAAACACGTAACCTACAGGTTTGTAGGTTACGTGTTTATGAAGGAGCTGCAGATGCGGGGAAATCGAAAGTACACAAAAATGCTGGAGAAACTCAACGGGTGCAGCAGCATCTATGGAGTGAAGGAAATAGGCAACGTTTGTAGGTTTGTAGGTTAATTGGCTTGGTGTATGTTTAAAATTTTCCCTAGTGTGTGTAGGGTAGAGTTAATGTGCGGAGATCACTGGTCGGTGCGCAGGGCGGGCCTTAGGGGGTGCAGGGCCCAATTGGGAACAATTTTGGTGAACCCCTGATTCCCAGACAAGGTCTGTCATCCCAGTTATTTAGTATATATTATGAAATTGTATACTAGGTGCTATGGATTATACACTGTGTGAATCTCTCCTGCTCCCTCCCGTTTTCCTGTCAGTAGCTCCGCTGGCTTCCAACCTTTACCGTAGCTGCTAATTATGTGATTGGACACAATGTCCTTGGAGACAGCGGCTGATTGGACAGGAGGAGACCTATTTGTTGATTGGACGGGAATTTTAAGGCAAGCTGGTTGGTGATTGGATGCAACCCCCTTAGAGACAGCGTTTGATTGGCCGCCAAATAAAATTGTCAAATCTGTAACAAAAATCGCTGGTCGGGGCGAACTCAGTGGACTATCTGGTTGTATCTCCGAACTAATCTGGTTGTATCAACCAGACTATCTGGTTGTATCTCCAAACTAAACAGTATAACATGCAGGTACATTCATTGAAAATTAAATTCAGTGATTATTTCACATGATTTCTCACTGTGTAAAGCTCAATATCAGACCAATTTCTGTTTAACACGTTTGGTCAGCCGTGAGCATTTTTCACTCCCAAAACCGTTCATATCTAGCAAACCGATCAACGAACCAGACAGCAGTTGGACGCAGTCATAGAACCATAGAACCATAGACAATAGGTGCGGGCCCTTCGAGCTTGCACAGCCATTCAATATGATCATGGCTGATCATCTAACTCAGTTTCCTGTACCTGCCTTCTCTCCATACCCCCTGATCACTTTAGCCACAAGGGCCACATCCAACTCCCTCTTAAATATAGCCAATGAACTGGCCTCAACTACCTTCTGCGGCAGAGAATTCCACAGATTCACCACTCTTTGTGTAAAAAACGTTTTTCTCATCTCAGTCCTAAAAGATTTCCCCTTTATCCTTAAACTGTGACCCCTTGTTGTGGACTTCCCCAACATCGGGAACAATCTTCCTACATCTAGCCTGTCCAACCCCTTAAGAATTTTGTACGTTTCTATAAGATCCCCCCTCAATCTTCTAAATTCTAGCGAGTACAAGCCGAGTCTATCCATTCTTTCTTCATATGAAAGTCCTGACATCCCAGGAATCAGTCTGGTGAACCTTCTCTGTACTCCCTCTATGGCAAGATTAGGAGCCCAAAACTGTACCAATACTCCAGGTGTGGTCTCACCAAGACCCTGTACAACTGCAGTAGAACCTCCCTGCTCCTATACTCAAATCCTTTTGCTATGAATGCTAACATACCATTCGCTTTCTTCACTGCCTGCTGCACCTGCATGCCTACTTTCAATGACTGGTGAACCATGACACCCAGGTCTCGTTGCATCTCCCCTTTTCCTAATCGGCCACAATTCAGATAATAGTCAACTTTCCTGTTTTTGCCACCAAAGTGGATAACCTCACATTTATCCACATTATACTGCATCTGCCATGCATTTGCCCACTCACCCAGCCTATCCAAGTCACCTTGCAGCCTCCTAGTTAAGAGGGGTTTAAACGGTTTAGAGATGTTTAGAGGGCTTCAGATGGGTTCAGGTGTGTTTAGAATTGTTTAGATGGGAATAGAGGGGAATAGGGGGGCTAGAGGGGGGTTAGAGGGGGGCTAGAGGGGGTTTAGAGGGGTTTAGAGACGTTATAAGCCCCCCGTGAGAAATTGTAATTCTCTGAAATTGAAGATAGACATAAAGCTGGAGTAACTCAGCAGGACAGGCAGCGCAGCGACTCTGGAGAGAAGACCCTTCTTCAGACTGAACTGAACTCGCGGTGGTGAGAGTACTTGTGATTATCTGAAGAATGGTCTCGGCCAGAAACGCAACCCTCTCCCCAGAGCCGCTGCCCGTCCCGCTGAGCCACCTTCAACTTCAGAGCCAAACAAAAAACACAGAGTGCTGGAGGAACTCAGCGGGCCAGGCAGCTGCCTCACCCGCTGGGTTTCTCCAGCATTTTTGTCTACCGCAAAACGTCAATGATTCCGGGAATGCTGAGGCGATAGGGTGATAGAGAGGGAGTGGGAGAGCTAGAGAGAGATGAGATGGGGAGCGGGAGAGAGAGTGTGAGAGAAAGAGGGAGGGAGGGAGAGAGCAAAAGACTGAGAGACACAACGTGGGTCGGTAGGTGAATGACTAACCTGCACACCAGGAAGAAGCCCCTTCTCGCGGTCCGGGGCCCTCACTCATGATGGTGAGTTCAATGAAATTCTCAACGTGTCATCGATCTACATTCCTCAGTAAATGTAATTGTGTTTTAAACAAGTATTAATGACGCCGCATGAATTTTATTCAAAGGAACACGGCATCATTAATACTTGTTCAAAACAAAATACCATTTACTGAGGAATGCGGATGGATGCAGATTGATGACTTTGCATAACAAGGTGTTAACTACTTGCTGTTAAGAAGTGCTAACAGTACTAGTTACACATCGTTTGTGTCTGGTGGCCGTGCAGCGGTTGTTATACATGTTCGTTTAAAAAAAAAACGGATGGCGAATTTAAAAAAATCTTTATTTAATAAAGAGAATTCGTATTTCCGTACGAAATACAGAACATTAGTGCGGGGCCCCGCTTAGGCGCAGGGCCCAATTGGGAGCAATCGGTCAAATCGGCTTAAGGCCGGCCCTGTCGGTGCGGACTCGGTGGGCCGAAGGACTTGTTTCCACACTCTATCTCCAAACTAAACTAAAAAAATACAATATTTGCAGCTTGCCCTCAATGGCCTCTTTGGACGCAACTCAAAAACCTAAATGAGATTTGTGATACATGATCTCCCACGTACTAAACGATGCTGACAATCCCTAATCAGCCCCTATCCATCTGATCCCTCAGAATATTCTCCAATCACAGATGTTAGACACACTGGCCTGTAGTTCCCAGGCTTTTTTCTGCAGACAATAATAGAGGCACAATGGTTGTCTCCCTCCAGACTTCCGGAACCTCACCCATATTTAATGATGATCCCACAATTTTGTCTCTCTTCCCACAGCGTTCTTGGATATAACTGGTCAGGCCAGGGAGATTTGTCCACCTTCATTCACCTTCAAGAGGGGACCTTCAGCATCTCTTTGACAATATTACTGAATGCCCTCAAGATGCTTCTATTGACTGGTCTAAGTTCCCCAGTCCTCATGTCTTTTTCCACGTTAAAAACAGAGGAGAAATACACGTTATGAAACTTGCCCATTCCAGTGGCTCCACACAGAGTTGACTGCTTTGATTCCTGATGGGCCCCATTCTCTCTATGGTTACCCTTTTTTCCTTAAGGTACTTGTAAAATCTCGTTGGATTATCCTTAATATAACCTGGGAGGATAGTATAGTTGATACTGTTCTCTGTCACGAGGATCGAGAGTCCCGAGAGTAGGTAGGATGAGGAAAGAGGTTCTGATAAAGGAAATTGAACAGCTAGGCACCAAATTGAAAATGAGAAACAAGAAGGTAATAATTGGTACCTGAGCCATGTACAAATTGTGTCCAGTTATGATCTTTCTTCTATAGCAAAATTGGCATTAAGCTGGGAAGTGGGCAGAAGATTTATACCGCTCCTGGAGCTATAGGGAGAGATTGGGCAGGCCATCATTTTATTGTTTGGAGCAAAGGAGGCTGATGGGTGATCTTATTGAGGTTCTCAAGATTATAAAATCATGAAGGGAATAGATTTGGTGTGGCACAGTGGTAGGCTTGCTGCCTAAAGGGCCTGTCCCACTTTCATGACCTAATTCACGAACTTTTTTACTCGTGGACATTTTTCATCATGCTAGAAAAAACACTCGGACCTACTTGATGCTACGAGTGCCTACAACTAGCATCACGACCTGCTACGACCTATCTATGACCTCCTACGACCTTGTGACGACCATGCTGCGAGTATGAGTCAAGGGCAAACTCGGCAGAGGTCGTGAATTATGTTGTGAAAGTGTGACAGGCACTTAACAGTGCCAGAGTTCCGGATTTGATCCTGACAACGCGTGCTGTCTGTACCGAGTTTGTACATTCTCCCTGTGGGTTTGTACGTTCTCCCAGGCAGTGAACAAAGCGAATGGCACGTTGACCTTCATAACAAGAGGATTGAGTATAGGAGCAAATAGGTCCTTCTGCAGTTATACAGGGTCCTAGTGAGACCACACCTGGTGTATTGTGTGCAGTTTTGGTCTCCAAATTTGAGGAAGAACATTCTTACTATTGAGGGAGTGCTGCGTAGGTGCATAAGGTTAATTCCCGGGATGGCGGGACTGTCATATGCTGAGAGAATGGAGCGGCTGGGCTTGTATACCCTGGAATTTAGAAGGATGAGAGGGTATCTTATTGAAACATATAAGATAATTAATGGTTTGGACACGCTAGAGGCATGAAACATGTTCCCGATGTTGGGGGAGCACAGAACCAGGGGCCACAGTCTAAGAATAAGGGGTAGGCCATTTAGAACGGAGATGAGGAAACACCTTTCCACACAGAGAGTTGTGAGTGTGGAATTCTCTGCCTCAGAAGGCGGTGGAGGCCGGTTCTCTGAATACTTTCAAGAGAGGGCTAGATAGGGCTCTTAAAGATAGTGGAGTCAGGGGATATGGGGAGAAGGCAGGAAGGGGGTACTGATTGGGGATGATCAGCCATGATCACATTGAAGGGCCGAATGACCTACTTCTGCACCTATTGTCTATTGTCTATTGTGATTGCATGGGTTTTCTCCGGGTGCTCCGATTTTTGCCCATATTCCAAAGGCATGCACGTTAGTAGGTTAATTGGCTTCTGTAAATTATTCCTAGTGTGTAGGATAGAACTAGTGTAAGGGTGATCGTGGTCGACATGGACTTGGTGGGTTGATGGGCCTGTTTCCATGCTCTATCTCTGAAGTAAACTAGGAAGGTAAATGCACACATTTTTCACAAAGGTAGGTCAGGAATTAAAGGGCATATGTTTCCATTGGGAGGGTTGTCAACATGCTAGCGGGAAGGTTTGCTAATGCTACATGGGAGGGTTTAAACTGGCAGGGGATGGGATCTTATACAGAATAGAGGCACGTGAGAGGCTAGTAGTTGGTATGGAGGGTGGTGTGGGAAAGGTTAGGGGACAGAATAGGCAGGTGAATGGTGGAGAGCGAGGAAGGAGGGTTGGTTTAAACTGCAAGGGGCCTGACGGGTAAGGCAGATGAGCTTAGGGCATGGATAGGTACCAACGACTGGGACGTTGTGGCCATGACTGAAACCTGGTTAAGGAAGGGTCAGGACTGGCAGCTCAATGTTCTGGGGTACAGGAGTTTCAGGAGAGACAGGGGTGAGGGAAAAAGAGGAGGGGGGTTGCATTGTTGGTAAGTAGGTAGTGTGGTGTGGCGGCGCCTAACAGCAGCGGCTTGACTCCAGTCGTCTGTCTTTTTTTAATTTTTGTCTTGTTAAATGTATGTCTTGATCTAGTTTTTATTGTTTTTTTAGCTGTGTATATGTGTGGGGTGGGTGGCTGTGGGGGAAACCGTTTAATCTCTTCCCTGTGCGGGGACCCGACTTTTTCCCTGTCGGGTCTCGGATGTCGTTGGGCCTAACATCGAGGAGCCAGCGGTGGCCTCCGGCCAGGGTCTAACCTGAGGGCTCCAGTCGCGGAGCCTGCGGAACTGACATCGCGGAGCTGGCCATCTTTGGTGCGGGAAGAGCTGTGGTGGCGCGCGGCTGCGACCCGACGTTGGAGTTCGGAGGCTCCGGCCGCAAGCCCGGTGGACAGGAACATCGGAGCTCGCAGGTCCCTGGTGGGAGACCGCTTTTCCGAGCTCTGCAGAGGCACCTTCTCCCGCTGGAATCGCGGGGTTTAAAGGACACGGAGCCGGGGCCTAACATCACCCGGCGCGGCTTAAACGGCCACAGGACTTACCATCGCCCGCCGGGGGCTTTAACATCGGGAGCCCCAGTTCGCCTCGACGCTGCAGTTGGACTGCTGAACCGCAGGAGAAGAACAAAGGGAAGAGATAAGACTTTGCCTTCCATCACAGTGAGGAGGTGTTCGAGATTCACTGTGATGGATGTTTATGTAAACTGTGTTAAGTGTGGGTCTTGGTTTTTTTTGTAATGTAAAATACTGTAGAAATGAAATTTTGTTCAAACCTAGGTTTGAATGACAATAAATAGCATTCCATTTCATCCATAAGGAGGATGTCACGGCTGTGTCAGAGGTGACATTACGGACGGTTCGTCTCGTGTGGCTATATGGGTGGAGCTGAGGAACAAGAAGGGATGATCACCTTGTTGGGGGTGTACTACAGACCCCCGAAAAGTCAACGGGAATTAGAAGAGCAAATATGCGAGAAGATTGCAGACAGCTGCAGGTCAAATAAGGTTGTTGTAATAGGAGATTTTAACTTTCCCAATATTGACTGGGAAAATCATAGCGTGAAGGGTTTAAATAGGGTGCACTTCCTCAAAAGTGTTCAGGAGAGTTTTCTCAAACAGTATGTAGAGGCCTCCACACGTGAGAGGGCAACGCTGGATCTAGTATTTGGAAATTGGGAAGGGCAGGTTAATGGAGTGTGAGTGGAGGAGCCTTTTGGGACATGTAACCACAGTTCAATTAGGTTTAAGATAGTTATGGATAGTGACAGAGAAGGCCCACATATTAAAATGCTCAACTTGGGTAAGGCCAACGTTGCGTGTATAAGAAAAGGTCTCGCTCAAGTTGACTGGAGCAGGTTATTTGTGTGGAGAGGAACATTGGCCAAGTGGGATGTCTTTAAATGTGTATTGAAGAAAGCTCAGGATGTGTACATCCCCGTTAGAGTGAAAGCAAAGCAGGAAAACGTGAGGAAGCTTGGCTGACGAGGGAAATTGAGACATTAGTCAAAAACAAGAAGGATGCATGGGGCAGGTATAGGCAGCTGGGATCAAGTGGGGTATGAGGAGTTTTGGGAACTAAGGAGTAAACTGAAAAAGGAAGTCAGAAGGGCAAAAGGGGGCCAGGGGATAGCACTGGCTGGTAGCATTAAGGACAATCCCAAAAGATTTTATAAAGCGGAAAAGGGTAACTAGAGAGAGAATGGGACCCTCTGGAATCAAAGCAGTCACTTCTATGTGGAGCCGCAGGAGATGGGCAAGGTCCTCAATGAGTATTTCTCCTCTGTATTTTCCGAGGAGAATGAAAGTAGGACGGAGGAATTTCGGGCAGTCACTGGAAGTGTCTTGAGAGCAGTCAGTGTTACTGTCGAAGACATACTAAAGGTACTATCATGTATGAAGGTAGACAAATCTCCAGGGGCTGATCAGGTATATCTGAGGGCATTGTGGGAAACTAGAGAGGAAATTGCGGGAGCCCTGGCTGACATTTACGAGTCATCTTTAAATACAGGAGAGGTGCCGTAAGACTGGAGGGTGGCAAATGTTGTGCCACTATTCGAGAAGGGCTGCAGGGAAAATGCTGGGAACTTTAGGCCGGTGAGCTTAACATCTGTAGTTGGAAAGTTACTAGAATATTCAAAGAGATATGTTATACAGGCATTGGGATGGGCAAGGGCTGATTAGGAATAGTCAGCATGGTTATGTAGGTGGGAGTTCATGTCTCACAAATCTGATTGAGTTTTTTGAAGATGTTGTATGCATGGATTTAATTAAGGCATTCGACAAGGTTCTGCGTGGTAGGCTGCTCAGGAATGTTAGATTGCCTGGGATCCAAGGAAAGATAGCTGAACGGATAGCAAATTGGCTTCATGGAAGGTACCACATGTTGATGGTGGAAGGTTGCTTCTTGGACAGGAGACCTGTGACTAGTGGTGTGTCTCAGGATTCAGTGCAGGGCCAGTTACTGTTTGTTATCTACATCAAGTGGTTGGATGAGAACATACAGGGCAAGATTGGTAAGTTTGCTGATGACGCAAAGGTGGGTGGTTTTGTAGATAGTGAAGATGGTTGTGAAAGGTTGCAGCAGGATCTTGATCGATTGTCCAGGTGGGCGGAGGAATGGTTGATGGAATTTAATACAGGGAAGTGTGAGGTGTTCCATTTTGGAATGTCTAAGGGCACGGCCCACACAGTGAATGGTAGAGTGTTGTAGAGCAGAGGGATCTAGGAGTGCAGGTGCATGGTTCCTTGATGGTCAAGTCACAAAAATGCATTTGGTATATAGGCCTTCAACAGTCAGAGTATTGAGTATAGAAGTGGGGAGGTCATGTTGCAGTTGCATAAGATGTTGGTTAGACTGCATTTGGAGTATTGTGTTCAGTTCTTGGCACCATGTTATAGAAAAGTTGTTGTCAAGCTGGAAAGGGTATAGAGAAGATTTACGAGGATGTTGCCAGGACTAGAGAGTCTGAGCTATAGGGAGCGGTTGGATAGGCTGGAACTCTATTCCTTGGCGTACAGGAGGATGATGGGTGATCTCATATAAGTGTTTAAAATCATGAGAGGAATAGATCTGGTAGATGCACAGAGTTTCTTGCCCAGAGTAGGGGAATCGAGGACTAGAGGGCATAGGCTTAAGGTGAAGGGGAAAAGATTTAATAGGAATCTGAGGGGTAATTTTTTCACACAAATGGTGGTGGGTGTATGGAACAAGCTGCCAGAGTAGGTAGTTGAGACTGGGACTATCCCAACATTTAACAAACAGTTGGACAGGTACATGGATAGGACAAGATTGGAGGGATATGGACCAAACGCAGGCAGGTGGGACTAGTGTAGCTGGGACATGTGTGCTGGTGTGGGAAAGTTGGGCCAAAGGGCCTATATCCACACTGTACCACTCTATGATTCTATGACTATGACCCGAGGGAAACGTTTTTCACACAGAATTAATGGTTACTAGACTGAGTGGGACCCGTTGGGTCCCAGCTTCACACGGGAGGGCTGGTCCCAAATGCAATATTCCACCTCTGCACCAATTCCAATATTGCTGGCCAATGGGGGGGGGGGGGGGGGGGGGGGGGGGGGGGGGGGGGGGGGGGGGGTCTTTCTGGAGCGCTAGTATGGGTGTTGTGGGTCAAAGGGACTGGTTTCCAGAGGGCTAGTGTGGACATTGTGGGTGGAATGGATTCTTGGGCTGGCAGCTCAGTCACTCTGGCCGGGCACCTCAGTCACTCTGGCCGGGCACCTCAGTCACTCTGGCAGGGCACCTCAGTCACTCTGGCAGGGCACCTCAGTCACTCTGGTCGGGCAGCTCAGTCACTCTGGCCGGGCAGCTCAGTCACTCTGGCCGGGCAGCTCAGTCACTCTGGCCGGGCAGCTCAGTAACTCAGGCAGTTGTGCGCTGAAGGGACTTGTTTCCAGAGAGCTGGTATGGACATTGTGGACTGAATGGATTTTTGGACTTGCAATTCAGTGAGTCATGGCTGGAGGGCTGGCAGTTCACTAAGTCATGGGTGGTGGGCTGGCACTTCAGTCACAGCTGGTGGGCTGGCATTTCACTTACTCATGGCTGGTGGTGGCAGTTCACTCCGTCACCCGTCCTCCCTTCACCCCCCACTCTGCTCCATGCGATTCCCCTCCCCCACACGCATTCAGTCCATCTCCCCTCAACCTCCCCTCCCATGCACTCTTAGTGGCTCTCCGACAGCGCAACCATTCCTGCCTATTACATTACTATTGTGATGAAGAGCACACAGGCATGGCAAGTGGAAACAGGATGTATTAAAGGTTAAAATGTTAATGACTTAAAATATAACACTGATTTAAATGTTAAAGATTAGATTTATTAAGTTATTTTTTGTTCTGTCTCTTGCTGTGTTCTGCTGCTCACTGCCTCTTGATAACACTTTGCCTTTGATATTAAAAAAATAATTTTAATTTAGAGAGATTAAGCGGTCACATTTTAACAAAGAAAATCTGAGAATTTACCTCAAAAGTCATCAAGGAGTGCAGGCCGCAAGTCCAACCTCACAGCACTCCAAGCAGAGTGCAGGCTGAAAGTCCGACCTCACAGCACTCCAAGCCAATTTCATAGCAGAGTGCACACACACACACACACACACACACACACACACACACACACACACACACACACACACACACACACACACACACACACACACACACACACACACACACACACACCCAAAGACACTCACACACATGCAGACACACACACACAAAGACACACTCACACAGAAATACACACACATTCACCAACACATACACACACTCACAGACACACATACAGACACACAGACAGACACTCATACACAGAGACACAGTCAAACACATACACAGACACTCACACATACACACACACTCATACACAGACACACACACAGCCACTCACCCACAGACACTTACACAGACACTCACACATACGCACGCACAGACAGACAAATGCACACGCACCTTTTAGAAGCAATAGAGACCCTTTTGCAAGCATTTTAGAACCAATAGACACTTTCTGCAACCATTTTGGAACCAATAGAGACACTTTCTGCAACCATTTTAGAACCAATAGCCACACTTTTTGCAACCATTTTAGAACCAACAGATACACTTTTTACAAGCATTTTAGAACCAACAGAGACACTTTTTGCAAGCATTTTAGAACCAATAGAGACACTTTTTGCAAGCATTTTAGAACCAATAGAGACACTTTTTGCAAGCATTTTAGAACCAATAGAGACACTTTTTGCAAGCATTTTAGAACAAAGACACTTTGTGCAAGCATTTTAGAACCAATAGAGACACTTTCTGTAAGCATTTTAGAACCAATAGAGACACTTTCTGCAAGCATTTTAGAACCAATGGAGACACTTTCTGCAAGCATTTTAGAACCAATGGAGACACTTTCTGCAAGCATTTTAGAAACAATAGACACTTTTTGCAAGCATTTTAGAAACAATAGACACTTTTTGCAACCATTTTAGAACCAATAGACACTTTGTGCAACCATTTTCGAACCAAAAAAGACACTTTCTGCAAGCATTTTAGAACCAGTAGACACTTTTTGCAAGCATTTTAGAACCAATCGAGACACTTTTTGCAAGCATTTTAGAACCAATAGAGACACTTTTTGCAAGCATTTTAGAACCACATTAAGGGCATCCACAGTTGAGTAGACATGTGTTCAGTGTTACTCACAGCTCAGAGAAACGTGACCCTCTGGCTTCCTCCATCTTGCAGCGACTGAATGAGGCACATCACTTCCGGGTTTTATAGTCCCTCCCCCTCCCACCAGCAGGGGCAGCAGAGAGAAAGGCAATTAAAAAAAAAACATTAATATATCTCTTATTTTTCATCGGTGGGAAAAATCCTCCGATCCTGGAAGGCGGAGGGGGGCTCTGAGCGAGGTAGCCAAAAACTACGACCGTAGGTGGCGGCGCTCCTTCGGAAATCACACCACAGCGAGCCAAAAGCGGTCAAGATCAGACATTTAGTAATATAGATATGGAAAGAGCTGCCAGATGAAATAGTTGAAATGGCAATAACATTGAAAATACATTTTGAACAGCTGCCATTATTCATTTAAAAAAAACATCCATTGAGGGGAAAAGTGGTCTTGGTTGGTGGAACAAAATAGTTGACGGGGAATTGAAAAACTAACTGATTTTTTTCTCCACAAAGTACCAGCATACCATGCAGAGCCACTGCCTTGCCTCAATGTCATGCTTTGGGCAGCAAGCAGAATTTTTTGTTGTTTACTGCTCATTGGATATAACTTGTGGTTCACCTGGGCAATATACAGGATTTGTTGGGCTGTTTACTGAAACTCGCTCTCGATTTTTGTTTCTATCAATGGAGATTAGACCTTGGAGAAACTTTTAGCAGGAGCCCAAGTCGATAACACTGTTATGTACAGCCTGCATTCAAAATCAGTGTATCACAGTCTATAGATAATGAAGCACAAATGTTGCTGGGCTTTCGGAAGCAGTAGGTTTTGCAGTCGTGTTGGAGTTCTGCAACAGACCCTGCAGGGTTTGTTTTCAGCTATTGCTGGCAGAACAAGGTTGTCCACATTAACACCTCTTTCCTCAGACGCACACTGCAGCCTTTGGAGGAGCTCATGCAGAACTCCCTGACAGTTACGGATGAACCATGGTAGTCCATGCAACACAAGTAACATCTGTTTTGGAGACCTCGAGGCCGAAGATGAAAAGTACCGTGGATTCAAATAGCTTGCACCATTGTTAAAGTGACTTGGAAATCCGGTATCCAAGAAGCAATCTTATTCATTTTCCGTCAGCCTCCACAGCTCTCTCCTATTCCTTCTCACCCTCATTTGATGAATTATTCATTAATAATGTGTGTCCAAACATGGCTTGAGACAAAAGGTTACTGAAGCAGAGTCTTCTGCAGCTGGAACTACTCTGTCCATTTTAAATTTGCCTGCTAAATGCACCAAATGTGTGAGGCACAGAATAATATCCTGATTTTAAATTGTCTGACAACAATCTTAGTATCTGTAATAAGATAAAATATCTCGGGCATATTATTACAGAACAATGACAGATGATGAGGATATTTATAGACAACGACGCATGCTGTATGTACAGGCGAATATCCTCTTGCGTAAATTTGGTGCGTGTGCAGATGTGGTGAAGATGTCGCTATTTAGAGCATACTGCACACCCCTCTACACTGCGCACCTGTGGTCGAACTATTTAAAGACAAGTATGCAGAGACTAAAGGTGGCATATAACGATGCCATGAGAACACTGCTAAGGCAACCTAGATGGTGTAGTGCCAGTAATATGTTTGTGGCTGCAGGAGTCAGTACTTTAGAAGCTATCCTAAGACACCACATGTATAAATTCATTTGCAGGATAAATGACTCTAAAAATGTGCTTATTGTGGCCTTGACAAGCATAAGGGTTAGCACTACACACTACGAATCCCAGCTGTGGAGACACTGGTATCGTTGTCTCGTTGTAGGACATTGATCATCTTTTAATCTGGATTTTTAACTTAAGTATTGTGAGTTTAAAAAATATATAAATTATGATGTTTTTATGTGATATACCATGATTTTATATATATTTATGATATTTGATATGCAATGCATTTTTAATGTAATGTTGCCCCTTGTCTGTACCTTGAGTCCATAATAAAGTTTATTATTATTATAATACTCATACTAAAATTAGCACGCAAGTACCATGCTGATTCAAGTTTAAGTGTAAAATCTCCATTTAAGTCATTCAGCTTCGCGTGGGAAGGAATTTTGGAAGCACTAAATGAAGCAAGAAAGAGCATTGATGTTCAAGTCTAAACTTCCTTTCTAATACAAAATGAGTACAAATCACTTCTTCTTCTTGTGTATGGTGTGCACAGCCTAAAGTTGTAGGACAACTTGTTCTATTTGATCTTATTTGATTGTGCACGCCAGGTTCATTGCATTCGCGAAACAGGCCGGACCACAGGAAGGTTGCAATCTCCCACCCCATATAAATGACTCTTGTTATGGCAAGATGAATTTGTAATCAATAACACCCTGAGCTTATGGCTTACCATCTTATATTAAAGAGTGATTGGCAATTGAATGGGAATGAGATCTTGAATGACAATATTGATATTTTAAGTCAAAGGCACATAACAATGATCTCATAATTCGATCAAATGAACGTTTCTCAAAAAATAAGTAAAAAGCTGCTAATCCTACCAGTGACTCGAGTGAAATATCTAAAAGTTATTGTTATATGTCAGCTATTTGGATTGCTCATGGATAATCATTTAATCATTAGTTTGAAAAAGATTCTGCCCTCCAATAAGCACAGTTTCAAAATAACTCCAACAATCAAGGTTTAAGCAGCACAAACCAGTCCCTCTACCACTCTCTTACACACATACATACACACACTATTAGCAATAATTAGTGTTTTAGTTTCAATTTAGAGATACAGCGCGGAAACAGGCCCTTTGGCCCAGTAGGCCCGCACCGACCAGCGATCCCCGCACAATAACACTACCCTACACACCAGTGACAATTTACAATTACCCCAAGCCAAGTAACCTACGAACCTGTACGTCTTTGGCAGGGTCGGTCCTAGGCCGATTGGACCCAATTTTCCAAATTGGGCCCCGCGCCCAAGGGGGGCCCCGCGTTAATTTTCCGTATTTCATATGGAAATACAAATTTGCTTTGTTAAATAAAGATTTAAACAAAAACAATGATTTAAATGATGTGTTAACTGCTACTGTAACGGTTAACAGCCAGTAAAAAGATCTGAAGCAGAAACGAAAGACAACTGGCCAGATAATTGCGGGAGGGAGACAATCTGTGGATAAACAGATCTGGGGGTTGTGTTAACTCGTTCGGTGCCGGTACAACAGCAGACCAGGTTGGAGGTTTGAGTCTGTGTTAACATTGGTGTCGGGGTTAATGTCTGGGCCGGGGTACGGGTGGGATTTAACTCTGTCTGTCTGTCTGTCTGTCTGTCTGTCTGTCTGTCTGTCTGTCTGTCTGTCTGTCTGTCTGTCTGTCTGTCTGTCTGTCTGTCTGTCTGTCTGTGCGTGTGTCTGTCTGTATGTGTGTGTGTGTGTCTGTGACTCTGTGTCTGTGTATGTCTCTGTGTTTCTGTGTGTGTGTGTGTCTCTGTGGCTGTGTGTGTCTGTGTTTCTGTGTCTCTGTGGCTGTGATTGTGTGTCTCTATCTGCGTGTGTGTCTCTATCTGTGTGTGTGTGTTGGGGAGAGACAGAGGGGGGATTTTCAGATGCAAACCACACGTTTTCATAGAAACATAGAAACATAGAAATTAGGTGCAGGAGTAGGCCATTCGGCCCTTCGAGCCTGCACCGCCATTCAATATGATCATGGCTGATCATCCAACTCAGTATCCCGTACCTGCCTTCTCTCCATACCCTCTGATCCCCTTAGCCACAAGGGCCACATCTAACTCCCTCTTAAATATAGCCAATGAACTGGCCTCGACTACCCTCTGTGGCAGAGAGTTCCAGAGATTCACCACTCTCTGTGTGAAAAAAGTTCTTCTCATCTCGGTTTTAAAGGATTTCCCCCTTATCCTTAAGCTGTGACCCCTTGTCCTGGACTTCCCCAACATCGGGAGCAATCTTCCTGCATCTAGCCTGTCCAACCCCTTAAGAATTTTATAAGTTTCTATAAGATCCCCTCTCAATCTCTTAAATTCTAGAGAGTATAAACCAAGTCTATCCAGTCTTTCTTCATAAGACAGTCCTGACATCCCAGGAATCAGTCTGGTGAACCTTCTCTGCACTCCCTCTATGGCAATAATGTCCTTCCTCAGATTTGGAGACCAAAACTGTACGCAATACTCCAGGTGTGGTCTCACCAAGACCCTGTACAACTGCAGTAGAACCTCCCTGCTCCTATACTCAAATCCTTTTGCTATGAAAGCTAACATACCATTCGCTTTCTTCACTGCCTGCTGCACCTGCATGCCTACTTTCAATGACTGGTGTACCATGACACCCAGATCTCGCTGCATCTCCCCTTTTCCTAGTCAGCCACCATTTAGATAATAGTCTGCTTTCCTGTTTTTGCCACCAAAATGGATAACCTCACATTTATCCACATTATACTGCAACTGCCAAACATTTGCCCACTCACCCAGCCTATCCAAGTCACCTTGCAGTCTCCTAGCATCCTCCTCACAGCTAACACTGCCCCCCAGCTTAGTGTCATCCGCAAACTTGGAGATATTGCCTTCAATTCCCTCATCCAGATCATTAATATATATTGTAAATAGCTGGGGTCCCAGCACTGAGCCTTGCGGTACCCCACTAGTCACTGCCTGCCATTGTGAAAAGGACCCGTTTACTCCTACTCTTTGCAGTTAAGAGTTGGACACGATTACTGTCAGAATGAGAAACACTGCTCGGCTCTCACACACGCACTCGTGGAGTGAACTGTAGATATAAACGTGACTGGGGGTAGAGTAGTGGGGGGGGGAGAGGGAGAGGGAGAGAGAGAATTTGAGAGAGAAGAGAGAGGAAGGGGGAGAGAAAGGGAGAGAGAGAGGGGAAATTGGAGAGGAGAGAGAGAGAGAGAGAGAGAGAGAGAGAGAGAGAGAGAGAGGAAGGGGGAGAGAGAAGGGAGAGAGAAAGAGGGGGGGAGAGAGATAGAGGGAGAGAGAGAGAGAAAGGGGGAGAGAGAGAGAGTTCTCCCTTCTGCCTCACCACTGTTGGCTGCCCTTTGTGAGATGATTGGAGACCAAAACCAGTTACCCTTTAGATCTCCGTCTCCCTACCTCCCTCCCCCTCCCTCTCTGTCCTTCTTTAGAGAGGGGGGGATGATGAGGGAAGGAAGGGGCGAGAGGGCGGAGTGGAGAGAGGAGTGGGCCTTTCTTGGTGGAGAAGAGGGATGTGGGAACTCACTCAGGTGGTGGTGGTGACTCACTCTCACACTGGGATCCCCCCCACCCCCCCCCCCCCCCCCCGCCACCCTGTCATTGCGCAGTCTATCTGACTGCCTGCACCCCTCCCCCCTCTATGGAGCGAAGGAAATATGCAACGTTTCGGAAAACCCTTCTTCAGACCCGGCCCGAAACGTTGGCTATTTCCTTCGCTCCATAGATGCTGCCTCAAGCCCTGTCCCACTGCGAGTTCACCCAAGAGCTCTCCCGAGTTTAAAATCTCTGTGTAGCATCTCTGTCCCTATCTTCAAATTCCCACTTTGAAAGAAAATACAATTTTCGACTTAAAAATTTTGCAGCAGGTTCGCGATTAGTCGATTCCCACGCATTTTCAATCGTCGTTCGATTCAGTGTAAATTTCACACCTGGTTGATGTAGTTTTTAAAAAAAAATACAGTACATTACAATAAATAGTTTCAAGCATACCCAGTACTAAACGCACAAACATTAAGGTGGTTTTTAAGTCGTAAGTTGTATTTTATTTCAAAGTGGGAATTGGAAGATAGGGACAGAGATGTTACACAGAGATTTTGATAGGAAGGAAACATTACAGCAGCTGAGTAAAAGATCGGTCAAATGAAGATCGAGCGAGGGGGATTGGGGGTGGGGGAAAAGTATCTATAGCTTGGGACTTGCCTAAATGAGTACTGAGATGGATTATCATTCCACACCAAATTTCTTATACAATAATACCTTTTATGCAATTATCACAATAGTTTGTTGGATATGGATCAACGGACTCTGTATGGTACATGCTCGTAAATTAGTAAAACAAATGTTCTTCTTTAAGTTCTTTTGTTTCTGGGATGGGGTGACTGATAACAAATAACCCACATTCTGTATTTTGTCATAATGTGGCTGAAACAATGGCATATTTTGTGATATTTATTGAGATTGAAAGATACAATGGAGTTTGGGCAAGATATTACCTTGCAACATTCTATATGTCTGATAGATATTGTGAAATGGAACTCAGAACTTATGGGAGGATTACATAAAACTACAATTCAAAGGTAATGAATATACAGAGTATTCTTATTTCCATCATGAACATACAATAGTGATATAGGACACCAGGTCCTACTACGGCAAACTCACGAGCTACTACGGTATGACTACGTGTTAAAAAGTATCAAATTTTTACATCCTGAGTATATTTTACTCGTGGACATTTTTCAACATGTTGAAAAATCTTCACGAGTTACCACGTTTCCCAAGTACCTGCCATTAGCGGTAAGAAATGGCATGTTGGCCTTTATAACAAGAGGAATCGAATATAGGAGCAAAGAGGTCCTTCTGCAGTTGTACAGAGTTCTAGTGAGACCGCACCTGGAGTGTTGTGTGCAGTTTTGGTCCCCTAATTTGAGGAAGGACATTCTTGCTATTGAGGGAGTACAGCGTAGGTTTACAAGGATGGCGGGACTGTCATATGCTGAGAGAATTTAGCAGCTGGGCTTGTACACTCTGGAGTTTAGAACGATGAGAGGGAATCTCATTGAAACGTATAAGATTGTTAAGGGCTTGGACACGCTAGAGGCAGGAAACATGTTCCCGATGTTGGGTGAGTCCAGAACCAGGGTCCACAGTTTAAGAATAAGGAGTAAGCCATTTAGGATGGAGACCAGGAAACACTTTTTCTCAGAGAGTGGTGAGTCTGTGGAATGCTCTGCCTCAGAGGACGGTGGAGGCAGGTTCTCTGGAAGCTTTCAAGAGAGAGCTAGATAGGGCTCTTAAAAATAGCGAAGTCAGGGGATATGGGGAGAAGGCAGGAACGGGGTACTGAATGGGGATGATCAGCCATGATCACATTGAATGTATGCGATATGAAAGTGAATTGGGTGTCAAATTAAACTTCTTTTTATGCTTTATCTGATGGGATAAATTGCAGACTTGATTTTTAAAATCACAAAATTTTGTAACATTGGTAGTAAATTTACCTGCATCTTGGAGGCCGAAGGTTAGGTTATTAGCAAAGAACGATAGACTTCGTTATCCCTCAGTACAGCAACATCAAGAACGATGCTGCTGTACTGAGATATAGCCAAGTCTATCCCTCTTTGCTAGCAGCTGATGGGAAGCGGCTGTAAAGTGGGAAGCGGCTGTAAAAGGACAGCGCTGCTGGGGGGGGGGGGGGGGGGGGAGGAGTTCCTTTCAGAGCATGTGGGTAGTCTGGCCAGGGGTAAAGTTGCGGGGAGGGCAGGACGGTTGGGATGGAGGGGGTTGGCCGGGGATCAACCAGCTCAAGAGCGGGTCAGTGGGTGGTGGAGCTTATTCCATATGTCAGGGTGAGTAACCTCAATTGATCCCTTGTTCGCGCTGACACAAGATTAAGCTCCATCGCCCGCTGTGATGTTATGAATCACCCGCTGACCCACTCAGCTCTATGAACTTTGCTCTTGAGCTGGTCCCCTCACTGTTCAGATGGAGAGCACTGCCAGATGTGAGCGGGCCGGCAGAAGGCGCTGAGATGGCAGTCGGTTCCACTGTCCGGTTATGGAGGCCGCTCGTAGCCACACGAGCTGCTTCCCTCCCCGGCCACAATGCGGTGGCTCCGCGCCCGGAGCGCCGCGGCAGCGGTGAGTGAGTGCTACTGGCATGAACCCGACCCCCTCCTTCTCAACGCTCCCGCAACTTTATCCCTGGCTAAACTCCCCACACGCTGTGAAAAGAACTCTCCCCCGAATTGTCATGTTACTCACGACACGTGACTCATTTATAATTATTTATTTATATTTCTACGAACATTTTTCCCAATTGGGCCACGCACCTCCGAAGGCCAGCTCTGGTCTTTGGAGTGTAGGAGTACACCGGAGCAGCCAGAGAAAACCAATGCAGGTCACGGGAAGAACATGCAAACTCCGTACAAACAGCAGCCGTAGTCTGGATCGAAGCCGCAACTCCGGCGCTGAAGGTGCTGTAAGGCAGCAACTCTACCACTGTGCCACCGTGCCGCCCCTCTGGTCTCAAGGACCAGAGATCCGCTTTTCTATAGCATACAGCTCAGCCAGACAATGTACAGTGCTAGTCTTACTCAGCCGTATGCAACAGATGTATTGCACCATACCTGGAACACGTGACAATAAAGCACCTTTGAACCACTGAACCACTCACTTGAAGGATTCAGTGAGAGGCTTGAGTAAATCAGTGGTAACTCTGCTATGCTTTGAGGTACCTGCAATAGGTAGTCTGTATCTCAATAACACACTGAGGACAATGAACACAGTTGCTGGTAGACACGACAGGGTGAGGAAACCAACATCTCTGTCCTCTCCCAGGACACAAGGGTGGTCACAGTGGCGCAGCGGTAGAGTTGCTGCCTTAAAGCGAATGCAGTGCCGGAGCCCTGGGTTCGATCCCGACTATGGGTGCTGTCTGTATGGAGTTTGTATGTTCTCCCCATGACCTGCTTGGGTTTTCTCTGAGATTTCAGTTTCCTCCCACACTCCAAAGACGTCCAGGTTTGTAGGTTAATTTGCTTGGTAAATGTAAAATAAATTATCCCTAGTGGACGTAGGATCACTGGTCGGCGCGGACTCGGTGGGCCGAAGGTCCGTTTCCGCGCTGCATCTCTAAACTAATCACCTCTGACACTCATGTAGCTGCATTGGACAGCCATATTATTTGCATGTCCACCAACAGACCTCCAAAACAAAATGGGCTTTTTGCCAACTCTGTCACTGCAAGAGATTTCTAGATGGACTGATAAAATGATTCAAGGCGACACTCAAAATAACTCAAAATATGTAATATCCCTACCACCTCATAGGAATCCCTGGCCCAAGTCCAGGTAACATATGGAAGATGCATAACATTAAACCACGTCCATTTGTTGGGAGGATGGAGACGCCCATCGTGAATGGCAGAGTTAATGGTATCACTTAACCAACTCACCTGACTGCCCACTCTACCACCTCCCCTCCTACCTGTTGAGTCTACTCCAGATCACTCCAGCAGACGCCTCCTTGATCCCCAGGCCCCCCCCCCCCCCCCCCCCCCCCCCCCGCAAAAGAAGAAAAGCCAGCAAGGTGGAAAATTGAAGGAAAATGGTTGGACAGGCTAGATGCAGGAAGATTGCTCCCGATGTTGGGGAAGTCCAGGACAAGGGGTCACAGCTTAAGGATAAGGGGGAAATCTTTTAAAACCGAGATGAGAAGTACTTTTTTCACACAGAGCGTGGTGAATCTCTGGAACTCCCTGCCACAGAGGGTAGTCAAGGCCAGTTCATTAGCTATATTTAAGAGGGAGTTAGATGTGGCCCTTGTGGCTAAGGGGATCAGAGGGTATGGAGAGAGCGCAGGTACGGGATACTGAGTTGGATGATCAGCCATGATCATATTGAATGGCGGTGCAGGCTCAAAGGGCAGACTGGCCTACTCCTGCACCTAATTTCTATGTTTCTATGTTTCTATGATACACCACTAAGTCCTTTTTGGCTAATCTAATATCTTCTCAATCCTCTCCAGCTGGCTTTCCCTTAAATACTCACCCACGTAATTATTTTCACCAAAACCCCAAAAGGGAAAATGTGAAATAACTCAATATTAGGGAGGACATGAGACATGTTGGGCGGTGTGGGCAAGTTGGGCTGAAGGGCCTGTTTCCACGCTGTATCACTCTATGACTCTATTTGTTACAAATAAGGGCTCAAGCTAGGTCATGATGTCAGCACGCCTGCTTATAAGGCCATAATTCAAAATTCAAGTGTGTTTTTGGCATATTTTAAAGGTTTCCCAAGCAAAATGATCTTTGGCGCAACTAGTTAAAAGCTAATAACTACCGAAGGCCTTAGCCCCACCTGTGGCTAAAGGAAATCACCTTCACTCAAATCTTAAAAATGGAATGGAAATAAATAATCGTTGATCCTGAGGAACTGCCCAGGAGGGAGAAACACCTGAGCCATTTTGATGGAGGTGTCATATTTAAACTTCATTAACAAGATATCCACAGTTCTTATAACAGATTGAGCATTGGGGCATGTTTCGGATGTTGGACAAAGGTCTGGCATCCGTTTCTCATATATTTCTATTTTAGAATGTTTGTCCTCATGAAGATACCAGTGATCCACTTGGAGCCTTGCAGTTCCTTGGTGAATGTCCAACTTCAAAAGAAAGCTTGGTTGGACCACTCAAAGGTAGGTCATTATAGTGTGTTTTACAGTTCTTGCGATGGGACACTCAAGAACAACGATACACATGTCAATAGCTTCCTGACACTTTGCCTTAACATGCAATAGAGGACAGCCGTGCATTCTCTGCTTAAGCACAAGATCCTGGAGCTGACCACTTCAATGGGGCATCCAACCTGGTTGCCCTATGTGGTAAATCTGGGAACTGTTTGGATACACTGCACAAGCATTGATAATTTGCAAGAACTGTGATCACTGTCCTCCTGTGTGTTTCTGAGATACAGACTACCCAATGGACCTCCCATGAAGCAGAACGACTTCCAGGTTAAGCGGAAATGTAAATTATAATCAGTGATGGAAATGGGGGGTATGTAGGGGAACGGCGTTCCCCTACTTTTCAGTTTTCAGTTTATGTCCAATTTCTGTACTAGAAGGGAGTCAGAGTTGTTAAATACAGATTTAAAAAACAAAACATTAATGGATAATCGTTACAACGAGTCACCGCTGCACCGGCCATGAGATGAATACGATTTGCTAACTACCACTGTTAGCACTTGTTAACAGCCAGTAGTTAACATGTAGTTATACAATGTGTCATCAATACATCGATCCACATTCCTCAGTAAATTTAATTGTGTTGTGACCAACACAAATACACTGCGATGACGCAATGACGCCGCGTTCCTGAGAATAAAATTCACGGAAGGATTTCTTAACTCACTGTCATTGAGGGCTCCAGACCGCGAGCACGGGCTTCTTCTGGTGTGCAGGTAAAATCATTCACCCATGATATTTAATTATCCTCTCTCCCCCCCCTCCCCCCCTCCCCCCTCCCCCCCTCTCCCCCTCTCCCCCTCCTCTCCCCATCCCTTGTTCTCTCTCGCTGTGTATCTCTGTATTTCACTCTCTCCCTCCCCCTCTCTCTTGCGTGCTCTCTTTCCCACTTCCCATCTTGTCCCTCTCTCACTCTCACACACCCTCTCTCTCACCCTCTCACCTCGGCATTCCCCAAATCATTTGCCGTTTTGCGGGGACAGCTGCATTTGTGGTTCCTTCCTGTTGGGGGGGGGTTCCCCGGCCTGTGGGGACTCCTGGTCCATTTCCTCCGCAGGTGCAGCCTGGCCCGCTGAGCTCCTCCAGCACTCTGTGTTCTTTAAAGGTACACAAAATTGCTGGGGAAACTCAGCGGGTGCAGCAGCATCTATGGAGCGAAGGAAATAGGCGACGTTTCGGGCCGAAACCCTTCTTCAGACTGATAGGGGGTGGGGAAAGAAAGAAGGACAAGGGAGGAGGAGGAGGAGCCCGAGGGCGGGCGGATGGGAGGGTGGGAGGAGACAGCTAGAGGGTGAAGGAAGGGGAGGAGACAGCACGGGCTAGCCAAATTGGGAGAATTCAATGTTGATGCCATAGGGACGCAAGGACCCCAGACGGAATATGAGGTGCTGTTCCTCCAATTTCCGCTGTTGCTCACTCTGGCAATGGAGGAGACCCAGGACAGAGAGGTCGGATTGGGAATGGGAGGGGGAGTTGAAGTGCTGAGCCACCGGGAGGTCAGGTAGGTTATTGCGGACTGAGCGGAGGTATTCGGCGAAACGGTCGCCCAACCTACGCTTGGTCTCACCGATGTAAATCAGCTGACATCTAGAGCAGCGGATGCAGTAGATGAGGTTGGAGGAGATACAGGTGAACCTTTGTCGCACCTGGAACGACTGCTTGGGACCTTGAATGGAGTCGAGGGGGGAGGTGAAGGGACAGGTGTTGCATTTCTTGCGGTTGCAACGGAAAGTGCCCGGGGAGGGGGTGGTGCGGGAGGGAAGGGAAGAATTGACGAGGGAGTTGCGGAGGGAGCGGTCTTTGCGGAAGGCAGACATGGGGGGAGATGGGAAGATGTGGCGAGTGGTGGGGTCACGTTGGAGGTGGCGGAAATGGCGGAGGATTATGTGTTGTATTTGCCGGCTGGTGGGGTGAAAGGTGAGGACCAGAGGGACTCTGCCCTTGTTGTGTGTGCGGGGATGGGGAGAGAGAGCAGTGTTACGGGGTATGGATGAGACCCTGGTGTGAGCCTCATCTATGGTGGCGGAGGGGAATCCCCGTTCCCTGAAGAACGAGGACATTTCCGATGCCCTGGTATGAAATGTCTCATCCTGGGAACAGACGCCATCTTGGCCACGAGGACCGACTTCCATACTCACCGGGACGCCGCCTTCACCGACCTCTACATCGATGCCGCCGCCGACCCTCACCTGCCTACCGATGACGCCCAGCCTCGCAGCTTCTACGGTAACTTGGACTCCCTCCCCATCGCCGATTCCTCCGACATCGCCAACCGACCCCAACTACCCGACAACGCCGCCGGACCGGGGCTATCTCAACATGGCCGCCGCTACGCACCCGATTCATCTCGCCGCCGACCCGCCGACCATCCGCCCACCGGGACCACCCACGCATCGCACGCGGACCCCGACTCAACCACCACTGGACTCCGACCATCGGGTCCGGTGACCCGTGCCACTCGACTCCGACCATCGGGTCCGTTGACCCGCGCCGCTGGACTCCGACCATCGGGTCCGTTGACCCGCGCCACTCCACCCCCCTCCAGCAACCCACAGCCGTCGCCTTACCTGGAGCCTGGACTCTGCACTGGGCCTGCAGCCTTCACGCTGCTTACTCCCACACTCCTGGACTTAATTCCACCGGGTCCTAGCGCCCGTCTGCCCAGCCGTGCTAACCTCAGTGGCTGCTCCACTGATCCTCCCCCATCCCCCCCCAACCATGTCACACCCGCTCTTCCCCACCCACCTTACAGCCCTCTCTCCCCCCCACCCCCTGACCACCCACCACCCCTCCAACACCCACAACCCCCCCCCCACACATCGCCCCGTCCCCAGTCTACCCACCTGCCTTCCTCTGGCCCCAACTCCCACCCCTGCCGGGTGTTCACCATCCCCCCCGACCTCCCCCTCTCCCCCACCCAACGGTCTGTCCTCAGCAGAGGTCTCACCTTTGTCCCCCTCCGTCCCCATCTCAATGAGTTCCGCGCCCACCATGACTTGGAGAGCTTCTACCGTCGTCTCCGCCTCACAGCGCACTTCCATGGGAAGGAGTCCTCGCCCCCTAATGATGATCCCTTTTCCCATCTCCAACGCACCCCCTCCTCGTGGAACCCCCCTCAGAAAGTCCCGGCTCTGGAACTCTTCATTCAGAACTGCCGCCGCGACGTCAACCGCCTCAACTTCTCCACTCCCCTGTCTCACTCCAATCTTTCCCCCTCTGAACGCACTGCCATCGAATCACTCCGCAAAAACCTAGACTGGGTCATCAAACCAGCCGACAAGGGAGGTGCCGTGGTAGTCTGGCGCGTCGATCTCTACAAAGCTGAGGCCACGCGCCAACTCTCGGACACCTCCTCCTACTTACCCTTGGACCATGACCCCACTGACGAGCACCAGGCCACCATTTCTAGCACCATCACCGACTTCATCAATTCCCACGCCCTACCTGACCAAGCCTCCAAACTCATCGTTCCCCAGCCCCGCACGGCCCGTTTTTACCTTCTCCCCAAAATCCACAAACCCGGCTCTCCCGGCAGACCCATTGTCTCTGCGTGTTCGTGCCCCACCGAACTCATCTCCACATACCTTGACTCCATCCTATCCCCCTTGGTCAAATCCCTCCCCACCTATGTTCTAGACACCTCAGACACTCTCCGCCGCCTCCACGCATTCCACTCTCTGGGCCCTCACCCCCTCATCTTCACCATGGATGTCCGGTCACTCTACACCTCCATCCCCCACCAGGATGGCCTCAGAGCCCTCCGGTTCTTCCTCGACCAGAGGAGCAACCTATACCCAGCCACTGACACTCTCCTCCGCTTAGCGGAGTTGGTCCTCACCCTCAATAACTTTACATTTGACTCCTCCCATTTCCTCCAAACACAAGGCGTAGCTATGGGCACACGCATGGGCCCCAGCTACGCCTGCCTCTTTGTCGGGTACGTTGAATAATCCTTGTTCGATGCGTACCAGGGCCCCATCCCCGACCTCTACCTCCGCTACATTGACGACTGCTTTGGTGCCACCTCCTGCACCCACACACAACTGACTGACTTCATCCACTTCACCACCAACTTCCATCCGGCACTCCAATACACCTGGACGATTTCTGACACTTCCCTACCATTCCTTGACCTCACCATCTCCATCGCAGGGGACAGACTCCGGACCGACATACATTATAAACCCACTGACTCACATGGCTATCTGGACTACACGTCTTCCCACCCTGCCCCCTGTAAAGACTCCATCCCCTACTCCCAATTCCTCCGCCTACGCCGCATCTGTTCCCAGGATGAGACATTTCATACCAGGGCATCGGAAATGTCCTCGTTCTTCAGGGAACGGGGATTCCCCTCCGCCACCATAGATGAGGCTCACACCAGGGTCTCATCCATACCCTGTAACACTGCTCTCTCTCCCCATCCCCAGTCCCTCTGGTCCTCACCTTTCACCCCACCAGCCGGCAAATACAACACATAATCCTCCGCCATTTCCGCCACCTCCAACGTGACCCCACCACTCGCCACATCTTCCCATCTCCCCCCATGTCTGCCTTCCGCAAAGACCGCTCCCTCCGCAACTCCCTCGTCAATTCTTCCCTTCCCTCCCGCACCACCCCCTCCCCGGGCACTTTCCGTTGCAACCGCAAGAAATGCAACACCTGTCCCTTCACCTCCCCCCTCGACTCCATTCAAGGTCCCAAGCAGTCGTTCCAGGTGCGACAAAGGTTCACCTGTATCTCCTCCAACCTCATCTACTGCATCCGCTGCTCTAGATGTCAGCTGATTTACATCGGTGAGACCAAGCATAGGTTGGGCGACCGTTTCGCCGAACACCTCCGCTCAGTCCGCAATAACCTACCTGACCTCCCGGTGGCTCAGCACTTCAACTCCCCCTCCCATTCCCAATCCGACCTCTCTGTCCTGGGTCTCCTCCATTGCCAGAGTGAGCAACAGCGGAAATTGGAGGAACAGCACCTCATATTCCGTCTGGGGTCCTTGCGTCCCTATGGCATCAACATTGAATTCTCCCAATTTGGCTAGCCCGTGCTGTCTCCTCCCCTTCCTTCACCCTCTAGCTGTCTCCTCCCACCCTCCCATCCGCCCGCCCTCGGGCTCCTCCTCCTCCTCCCTTTGTCCTTCTTTCTTTCCCCACCCCCTATCAGTCTGAAGAAGGGTTTCGGCCCGAAACGTCGCCTATTTCCTTCGCTCCATAGATGCTGCTGCACCCGCTGAGTTTCCCCAGCAATTTTGTGTACCTTCGATATTCCAGCATCTGCAGTTCCCTTTTGAACACTCTGTGTTCTTTGTTTGGCTCTGGAGTTGAAGGTGGACACCAGGGGCTGGGGTGGCTCAGTGGGACGGGTGGTGGCTCTGGGGAGTGGGTGGCATTTCGGGTCGAGACCCTTCTTCAGACAATTACAAGTACTCTTACCGATAAGAGTTCAGTTCAGTCTGAAGAAGGGTCTTCTCTCCAGAGTTGCTGCCTGTCCCGCTGAGTTATTCCAGCTTAATGTCTAACTTCAATTTCAGAGTTAAATATTAAATACAGAGTGCTTGAGGAACTCAGCGGGCTCGGCGGCATCTGTGGAGGGAATGAATTAGGAATTGTTTCGGGCCAGGGTTCTTCTTCAATAGGAAGGAACTGCAGATCAAGGATACTAGAGCGGGTACTAGTATATTTGCTGCAGATCAGGCATGACATTCTTCTGATTTAAATTAGAATTCCGATTTTATTTTCCTATTTGTCAATTTTTTGTGCCCGATTATTTGGCGGCCAATCAACCGCTGTCTCTAAGGGGGTTGCATCCAAATCACCAACCAGCTTCCCTTAAAATTTCCACCAAATCAATAAATCGGACTCCTCCAATCAGCCGCTGTGTCCAAGGGCATTGTGTCCAATCACATAATGCGCTGGTCACTCGGCGGCCAATCAGACAGTCTCCGAGGGGCGTTGTGACCAATCACCGACCTGCTTCCCTCACCGAGGCAGACGAAGGCAGCAGGCAACACAAAGAGAGAGAGAGAGATGCAAGAAAGCAGCTATGACATAAATCTTTCCCCCCCCCCCCTTCCTTCCCAACCTCAGCCTTACGGACCTTAGCATACCCCTAGTTCCTAAAACCCATTTCCATCACCGATTATATTATGCAAGGGTGATACATTATTGGAGCTGCAGCTTTGTTTGCATCATGTGGAAGTGCAATGGAGTGTGTGAGTTTATTTTACTTGACTATCTTTCTGTTTTAATGGCTGCAACAACAGGCATCGTGTACAATGGGGGCTTGCAGCATGTAATGCAAGGAGCAAATAATCAAACACTACATTGAAGTACACGCATGAACACAGATATGGGGAGTCTGATGGAGCACCACTGCAAAACTGCATGGGTGTGCAGAGCTCCAGCCTGCAATGCATCTCATGATGTTCTAAGGGTTATTGAAACTCTGTCATACAATGGGCATTTTGGACATAGCTGATTTATCTCAAATTCTCAATGACTGCTACCTCATTGAAGCAAGACGCTTAATGTCATAGGTTTATAGTCATACAGCATAGAACCAGGCCCTTCCACATACCAAGTCTGTGCTGACCATCAAGTATCCACCCATGCTAATTTTACTTCGGAGTCACGTGAGTGACTACATGAATTCAATTCAATTCAATTCAATTTATTGTCATTTGGACCCCTTGAGGTCCAAACGAAATGCCGTTTCTGCAGCCATACATTACAAACAAATAGACCCAAGACACAACATATTTTACATAAACATCCATCACATTGCTGTGATGGAAGGCCAAAAAAACTTCTCTCTCCACTGCACTCCCCCCCCCGATGTCAGAGTCAAAGTCAAAGCCCCCGGCGGGCGATGGCGAATTGCCCCGTGGCCATTTAAGCCACGTCGGGTGATGCAAGGTCGCACACCGGGTCTTGGTGTTAGAGCCCCCGGCGTGCGCTCGCAGAGTCCCGCCGCCATTCCAAGCCGCGCGGGGCGGTGCTGTAAGGCCCCGCTCCAGGAGCTCTTCAACCCCGCAACTCGGGCGGGAGAAGTCGCCGTTGCGGGAGCCCTGAAAAGCGGTCTCCCTCCAGGTACCCGCGGGCTCCCGGTGCCGTCCGCCAAACCCGCAGTTGCAGCCACCGAAAATCCGGGGGTCGGGTCGCAGCAGCGTCCACCACAGCTCCACCCGCTCTGGACTCGGCCAGCTCCGCGACGGTGAGGTGAGTAGTTGGCACCAGAGTCCCCGGTCTTCCTGTTGGAGGCCGCTCCTCGTTGCAGCCCCAACGACAACGGAGACCCGACAAAGAAAAGGTTGGGTCTCCCGTGCAGGGAGAGATTTAAAAGTTACCCCCAACCCCCCCACACCACCCCCACCCCCCCCACACACATACCCCAACAAAAATAACAAAAACTACATAAAAACATAGACATAAAATAATAAAAACGCAGACGGACTGCAGAGGCCGCTGCAGACGAGAGTCGCGCCGCCTACCGGATATGGGCCCGCCCGCCAGTACGCATGCGTAACATTATCGCTACACGCATTGTGAACAAGTCATTGCGAGGGGAGGACGTTCCTCCCAAACGGCAGGGTTGAACCTGCAACAAGTAAGGTAGGAGAACTTAGTTTCTTGACTTACCTTTTTTACAGGAAGGCTGATGAAAACTGGCTGGGGAGAGTCTGCAGAACTGCAGGCAGCCAGTAACGGCCGGGGGCACCACTCTCTCCCTTAAACGGGAGCCAGAACCGACTTCAGCTCCAGCAGGACGCCGACAGCGGTGGATCATTCTGGAGCCATCATTCCGACGGCTCGGACAACAGCCCCACGGACCTATACTACATGGGTCCGAGGGACTGGAAGGTGCTGGGTTTTTCCACAGCACTAAAAATAGCGGCAAGCGGTCAGTGCCCGAGAGCACTGAGTACGCGTTGGAGCCGCTGGGCCTGGGTCGCGAGCGGCCAGTTCCCCGAGGGACTGAACCGCATTGGAGCACCGCAGGCTAACGGCAGTACGGGCGGCTCAGTGCTGTGAGCACTGCACCGCACTTTGGAGCACCGCAGGCCAACGGGGATACCGGCGGCACAGTGACCGTGTACACTGCACCGCATTGGCACTGCGGGGCCTGCACCTGCGAGAACATACCGTTTTGCAGCGATGCAGGTCCAAGAAGAAATACTCCAGTGGGTAAGTCCCATAGCAGCACCTTATACAGGGCTGTATTTCACTTCTACTATTACAGGGAAGTGTTTGAGGAAAAGACAGACTCAGGGAGAAGGAAGCAGCACCTTTTCTATAGGGCTATAATCATGCTTCTCTGTTCCCAGTAGACTCTTCTGTCAGAAGAGTGCTGGGGTCAAGTCTAGGGCAAACCCTGGACAGGTAAACAGATGTAAGAGCTGTAACAATGAGGTGATGCCTTTTCTAATTCACAAAGTACATAGAGTGCATTATTGGTCCTTTCCTGATAGAAATACAGGAATACTTATGTTATGACTGAAGGATTAAAAATTTACTGACAATCCAAAAATTTACTGACAAATTCCATTCCCATCTGGGAAGTCACACGGGAATGTTTGTCTATGTTTCAGGGGGAACAACAGTACAGCTGTGAGTAAAGCTAACTGGGAAAGATCTACAAACCAGGTTAGAAGCCAGCATAGACCATATGTTTTCTATCTACTGCAGGGGCAAACATTAACTGACACCATAGCTGTCACTTGCCACCGGGGATTGTAAATCCCTGAATGTACTAAACTAATCAATTTATGCATCTGGTTACATCCAACCGGGATTGACGCGGGCCTGTGTAAACCCGAAACCTCCTAGCAAAATCTTTTTATTTGGAGGTGACCTATCTAGAAGGTCAAGGAGTTGGACAATGAAGCCAAACTGGAGCTCATCTAAACGTCCAAACATCATCCTCAAAGGTATCGCCCCTATGCTGGAAGATGTGTACACCCACAACACATGGCCTCGGGGATCCAGAAGAAAACAGTAAAACCAGAAGGAAGCAAGGAGGTTGGTGCGAGAAGACATCGAATAAATAACTTTTTGACACTCATATCTTAAACAGTATCCGGGGATACACAATAGAATTTTACAACACATAATCTTCTAGTCCAGCTGATATATCGAGAGAGGAATTTGGAGGAGAACACCAAATGGATATTGGGCTATAGTATTTCCTGATGTTTCTACACGATATGGAACACCAGATGCCGATCTACTCGTATCCAGACATTATCACCAATTACCAAATATGTCATATGGGATACAGACACTGGACATCAGCAACAGATGGGGTTTTAGCTGCATTGCAAGGGAAGAATTATTATCTACGCATTCCCTTCCTAACAAAATAGGATATGGCGCTTGACGCATCAATCATAGATCAGATCTCGGCTTTTTGGCTAAGATCAAGTATAATATCTGTTCTTATCAGTTTAAATATCTGATATGTCCCTTATCTAGGGACCATATATTATAAAATTAAATAAGTAAATTAATAAATAAATAAAGAAGATGGAAATTTTTTAAAAAGAGAAAAAAAAGTGACAAATAAATAAACGATATATTCGTTTTAAGAACAGAAACCTTTTCTATTGTTAAGTATATTCGTTTTAAGAACGAAAATGGCAAGCATTGATTCAAAGGATGCATACAATTTCAGTACCCATAACAGGTGATCACGGACGTTATTTTTATCTAATTGGATGGCTCAGCTCTAGCAGTATAGAGCACTACCTAATGTGTTTACATTAGCACCTAGGTTATTTACAAAATATGACAACCAGCCACACAATGGTAATGGCTTCTTTGGATGACATACTAATTGTGTGGAAACTTAGGACGGGCTGAACAAACGGTAACAACCACTTAACAATTATTTGGAAACTAGGATCATTATCCATCCAATTAAATCAAAATTAAAGCCTTCAAACTAAAGGGATTATTTGGGGTTCACCATTAACTCAGTTCCTCATGTCAGTAACTTTGCCAACAGAGGTTACAACCTTAATAGAGGCATACAGCAAAATCATTGACATGAGGATAAACCATCCATCAGACTGGTAGCAAGAATATTGGCAACATATGGTTTCCAGCCACATAATTCAGACCCTTACATTATAAAGATTTACAGATGTGTTGTGAGACATCTACAAATATACATGGAACAAACCCAGACCATCAGTGGCACAGAAGAGGAACTTCTCATCAACGACAGACAGCCTCATTAAAGAATAACAGGCCAGGCCAGCTAAATGGCTAACATAGTATTGACAAAAGTTGGTGTAAACACTAACTGGGTTAAAATCTCACTCCACCAGGCTGCAGCAACGTCGGCAGCATTTAAATTGGAGGTTCCGATGGATAAAATCCTCAGGACTGCAGGATGGCCATTGGAAAGAACATTCTAAAGATTATAACTAACCAGTAATGGAAACTGGAATTTTTCAGAAACATTGTTAAGTTTCTGTACCATAATTTACCCCAAAAAACAGGGGCTATCAATTATTATTAACTTTATGGTTATTTATATATATCATATTGATGTTTAATATGTTATCACTATTCTCCCCAATACCAAGGCAGACGTGATGATGGACTCGTTCCACGGTTTGAATCACAGAGCTTTGAAATCTTCATGTAGTCACTAACGTGACTCCGAAGTAAAATAGTAAGATTAAACGAGAACTTACCAGTTCGAAGTTTGATCTGTATTTTATGAGGAGTAACGTTGAGGGAATACATGCCCTCCGCTCCCACCCTTGATCACAAACACAACTGGTATATTTTCTCTAATCTTACTATGCTTAAGTCATTACAGGTATCTGTGATTCACTCCGCTGCTTTGAAGAATGACACGCATGCGTACTGGCGGGCTCTTCATGTAGTCCCTCAACGTTACTCCTCATAAAATACAGATCAAACTTCGAACTGGTAAGTTCTCATTTAATCTTACTATTATATCTGATTATCCACACATTCCTTTCTATTCCCCCTCGATTCTATCGCTCGGCTGCACCCTAGGGGAAATTCACGATGACCAAAATTCTGCCTTCTTTGACTTTTGCCAATAAGCAGTTTGATTTGAATATCATTTCCAAACATTCTGGCTGTAATCTTGGAATATATTTTCAGAAATCATTTCAATTATTATTCTGTGAGGAATAAAATGTGGCTTGATTTCCAAGGTGACATTAAAGTAATCTTACACTCTATTGTGTGGTGAAAACAACCAAAGCCTAGGGCTAGATTTTGACTTCATTTACTTCAATTGTTTGTTGATGAGTGCAAAGACAATGCAATAGTTGAAGGTTAAAGACTATGTGGCTCCAGATCAGGTCACATATGACACTTTAGCAGAGCATGACAACACATTTGATGCCTAAAAGAATAGTCTTTCCATTGCAAAGGAACACAGTTTTCATGGAATAGCAACTGCTGAATGTCTCGGAAGACACAATAAAACTCTTTGCATCAGGACCTGTGATTCTGTAAGTTTCAGATGGAGTCTTTGTGGGATTGCCAAGATTCACGCCTTGGTGACAGTGCGGTAGAGCTACTGCCTTACAGCGTCAGAGATGCGGGTTCGATCCCGACCATGGGTGCTTGTCTGTACGGGGTTTGTACTGTATGTTCTCCCCGTAACCTGCGTGGGTTTTCTCCGAGATCTTCGATTTCCTCCCACACTCCAAAGACGACCAGGTTTGTAGGTTAATTGGCTTGATATAATGTAAAATGTAAAATTGTTTAAAATTAGTTATCCCATGTGACTTTGACACAGGATGCCTATCTTTCTAAAGACCCCTTCAAGGGTCTCAACCCGAAACGTCACCCATTCCTTCTCTCCAGAGATGCTGCCCATCCCGCTGAGTTACTCCAACATTTTGTGTCTACCTTCGGTTTAAACCAGCATCTGCAGTTTCTTCCTACACATTTGAACAAGGCTTGTTGGGTCATACACTCTGTGCCGCCAATGTGCCTTTATTCTACTTCAATGCTGCAGTGTTTCTCATTTTATCTGAGGAGAAAAAAATGGAGATTTTCAACTTACCCCCTGGATATGAAAATGTTGTGGTGACCACTATTTATAGAAACTGCTCAATGTTTCTTTCCATTAAAACCAATCATTGTATAACAGATGACTAATCTGCAATTCTAGCCTGAAGTCTGAACTTCAAATGAGTCAATAGAATTGGAGAAATACTCTGTCATTTTGAAACATGAAAAGCACAGAAAAAAATGCAGTTTTAAAATCAACTGCGTAGTTCTAGTTCAGACATGCACTCGATGGTCCACAAAATGTTTACATAGTGCTCTGGCAGCAATAATGAAGCACCACTACTTTTATCCACTTTGAATCAAAATACAATAATTCCAATTATTTTATAGCAACATCTCTGGGAGGTATATACAAATCCATAAGTGGTTTTGTTAAATAGCCTTGTACATCATTTTAGCCATTAATTGTAAAATGTATTGATTTTTCATCACCCAGACCCGGGAACTGTGTCATAAACACTGTCATTTTCTGTACTGACGTGTTATATGCTCTGATCTGTTTAGGCTATCAGTAGACTTAAAACACTTGCTCTCAGTTTTTTTTCCATATAGCATTAGATTTGCTACTGACTAACTCCAACACAATCTTTCGACAATTAGCACTGAAGTATTTTATAAAGTGGTGAAAGCCGTTTACCATCATTTTCATTTTCGCGTTGGAGAAGATGATGAACACTGACTATTATGATCCTTTCAGTACTGGGCAAATTATATAAAACAAGTTTCCTGCAAGCACGAATCCTTCATTTTCTGTATTGCAATAAAACTTGGCATCACATTGATAGCAAATTTAATGATCCAGGGTTCCCGGAGGGAGCTGTGATTAGTTAGATCACAGATTAGAGACTGAGCAACAGAACTGCAGTGCTAATTCTCCAACCCATGCTCCTTGGAGTGTGACACCAAGCTGGAGGCAGGGGATAACTACATTTCAGGCACCCTTAATTTATTTAGTCTGTTCCTCACAAAATTATGGCTTGTGCTTTGTCTGAAGCGTATTGAAGGAGAGCAACAGACCATGCCTGACGTGTTTTGTGATAAGTCACACTCACCACAGGCTGTTTGTCACATGGGCAGCATTGGTTTACATGAAGGAAGTAAATAGTTTAGAGATACAGCACGGAAACTGGCCTTTTGGCCCACCAAGTTCACACTGACCAGCGATCCACGCACATTAACACAAGCCTACACACATGAGGAACAAGTTACACTTATACCAGGTATACAAACCCAAGCCAATTAACCCACATAAGTATACATCTTTAGAGTATGGGAGGAAACCGAAGATCTCGGAGAAAACCCACGCAGGTCATGCGGAGAACGTACAAACTCTCTTGCGATTGAACCCAGGCCTTCGGTGCTACGAGCGCTGTAAGGTAGCAGCTCTACCGTTGCGTCATTGTGCCGCCTGGAAGTTCTCAATCCTTTGTAAGTAAAATACATTACCACTGTACGTAATAATACTGTGGTTTTAGCGTTGGACTTTTAACATGTTTGACTAATCTCTAATTCACAATAATGAAACAAAGGTACATGCCAGTAATCGCACTTAGTTTAGTTTAGTTTAGAGATACAGTGCGGTAACAGGCCCTTCGGCGTCCGCGTCCGGGTCCGCGCTGACCAGCGATACCCGCACAATCCTACACCCACTAGGGACAGTTTTTTTTACATTTACCAAGTCAATTAACCTACAAACCTGTATGTCTTAGGAGTGTAGGAGGAACCCAAAGATATCGGAGAAAACCCACGCAGGTCACGGGGAGAACGTACAAACTCCGTACAGACAGCACCCGTAGTCGGGATCGAATCCGGGTCTCTGGCGCTGCATTCACTGTAAGGTAGCAACTCTACCACTGTGCTGCACCACTGTGACTGCCCTGCATGCACAGAGAGATATGGAGATGCAAATACCAGCTCCCAAAATGTTCCTGTGACCTGGTTATAGTGCTGGCAAAGCTGGAAAGGCAACAGGGAAACCAATTTTTCTTCACATGCTGACAACAATGGAGTAGTCCCTTCTAACATAAGTTAAGGGGAGGGGAATCATTAAAGGTAGCACCATGGTTTCTCTCTTTCTCTTAATTCTCCCTTTTCATTCACAGATGCAAATATTCAACCCAATAATCAGGTTGCTTGGTACCTTTAACGACCTGCATTGATACTTCAATGTAGGTGGTAACTACAGCTGTGTGGACAACGTCACAGTGGACAAGAAAATAACGATGTTTCCAAACCAGAAACCATGGATGAGCAAAGAGGGACAACATTTAAAAGATTAAAAGAGCACGCAATAATGCCTTTAAATCCAGTGACACCAGCATATAGTGTTGCCAGGTCAAACCTGAAAAAAGGCACAAAAAAGGTCAAAGACTTCCACAGGCAACGTGTGGAAGACCACTTCAACAACACTGACACTAGATGTATGTGGCAAGGCATCAGGGCTATCTCTGATTACAAGAGTAACCCTGCCTGCTCCCACAGTGATTTCACACTGGCCAACCAGCTCAACACTTTCTTTGCTCGTTTTGAAATCGCCAACAACACCATGAGTGGGAAAGTCCCGGCCATGGAGGATGAACAGGTTCTCACATTGAGCAGACATGACATATACAGCGTGCGTTGCAGAGGGTCAAGCTGCAGGCTTGGACAGAGTCCCATTACGGATAATTAAGGACTGTGCTGAACAGCTTGCTGAGGTATTTACAAAGATCTGCAATCTGTCTCTGTCTCTGTCAACGGTCCCAAAGTGCCTGAAGACAGCCACCATAGTGCCGGTGCCGAAAAAAACAAACGTCAGCAATCTGACTGACTATCGTCCGGTTGCCCTCACACCAACAGTAATGAAGTGCTTTGAAAGGTTGGTCCTCTCCCACATCAAAGCCTTCATCCCTAACTCACTGGGTTCACATCAGTTTGCTTACAGAGCTAACAGATCTACAGAGGAAGCCATCTCTCTGGCTCTTCATACTGTCCTGACTCAGGGCACATACATGAGGATTCTATTTATAGACTACAGTTCTGCCTTCAATAGTGTCATCCCCACCAAGCCCACTTTCTAACTGCACCAGCTAGGCCTCAGCTCGTCACTATGCAACTGGAACTGGAATTTCTGCCATTATTACTCTGAGTACTAGCACACCACAGAGTTGTGTATTGAGCCCCATCTTCTACTCCCTCCTCACACACAACTGTGTTCCTGCATTTGCCACTAACACCATTATTAAATTTGCAGATGACACAACGGTGATCATTCTGATCTCCAACGGCGATGAATCAGCCTAAAGGATGAACCTGGCGAGCTGGTGCTCAGAGAACAACCTGTCCCTAAATATAGCTAAGACCAAGGAGCTGATCATCAACTTTAGAAGGTCACAGGATGATACAATACAATACAATACAATACAATACAATACAATACAATTCAATTTATTTGTCATTTGGACCCCTTGAGGTCCAAACGAAATGTCGTTTCTGCAGTCATACATTACAAAACAAAAAAGACCCGAGACACAACACAGTTTACACAAACATCCATCACATCGCTGTGATGGAAGGCAAAAAAAAACTTATCTCTCCACTGCACTCTCCCCCCCGATGTCAGAGTCAGAGTCAAAGTCAAAGCCCCCGGCTGGCGATGGCGATTGTCCCGCGGCCATTAAAGCCACGCCGGGTGATGCAAGGTCGCGACCAGGTCTTGGTGTTAGAGCCCCCGGCGTGCGCTCGCAAAGTCCCGCGGCCATTCCAAGCCGCGCGGGGCAGTGATGTAAGGCCCCGCTCAGGTGCTCTTCAACCCCGCAACTCGGGCGGGAGAAGTCGCCGTTGCGGAAGCCCCGAAAAGCGGGCTCCCGCTGCCGCCGTCCGCCAAACCCGTAGTTGCAGCCTCCGAATCTCCAGGGGTCGGGCCACAGCAGCGCTCCACCACAGCTCCACCCGCTCCGGACTCGGCCAGCCCCGTGATGGTGAGTAGTCGGCAGCTCCGCAGCTGGAACCCCAGGTCGTTCCTGTTGGAGGCCGCTCCACGTTGCAGCCCCAACGACAACGGAGACCCGACAAAGAAAAGGTTGGGTCTCCCGTGCAGGGGAAATATTTTAAAGTTACCCCCTCCCCCCCACACACATACCCCGACAAAAAAAACAATAAAAACTACATAGAAACAAGACAAAAATAATAAAAACACAGACGGACTGCAGAGGCCGCTGCTGACGAGAGTCGCGCCGCCCACCGATGATGAGTACGCTCCCGTCTTCATCAACAGGGCCAGAGTGGAGAGAGTGTCCAGCTTCAGGTTTCTGGGCACACACATTCCAGTAACACCACGGCACTGGTCAAGAAAGCACAGCAACTGCGTTTTTTCCTGAGGATGCTGAAAAAAGCTGGGCTGCCCCAACAGATGCTGGTGACTTTCTACCGCTGCACCACAGAGAGCATCCAAACATCTCTGTGTGGTATCTTAGTTGCACAGCAGCAGATAGGAGAGCTCTTCAGCGGGTCGTCTCCAGAGCACAGAAGATCATTGGGCTACAGCTCCTAGCCCTGGAGGACACCCGCTGCCTCAGAAAAGCCATCAGCATCTGTAAGGCCCCTCACACCTATGCCACCGTCTGTTTGAACTTCTTCCATCTGGCAGACGTTATAAGGCCTTTTACGCCCGCACCTCCAGACTGAGAAATTGCTACAACAGCACTGAATCAGTCTGATAAGCATCCCCCAGGATCTGTCTTGGCCCCCATAATCAACTGGCACAACTGACATCTCAACACAGTGACAGCTGCTGTAATCTTTAACCTTAGTGCACATGGACCTATTTGTACTTTTATCTTATTTATTTATTTTATAGCATCGATATGGAGGTTGCAATCTTAATTTAATTGTTTTTGTTCAATGACAATAAAGATATATTATTATTATTATTATTATTATTATTATTATTATTATTATTATTATTATTATTATTATTATTATTATTATTATTATTATTATTATTATTATTATTATTATATTAATATTATTATTATTATTATAACGTACCTGTCTCATTGTTCTGCGTGTATATGATGGCTCAGACCATACGGGCACATCATTTGAAGGGACAAGCATTTCTTACAATCTCCACCTCTGGAGCTCTCAAACCATAGCACAAACATAGGCATCACATTGAATCGAATTGAATTGAATTGAATCCTTTATTTGAATTGAATCCTTTATTTGTCATTCAGACCTTTCGGTCTGAACGAAATGTCGTTGCCTGCAGCCATACATGTAATAATAAACAACACACAATAAACACAAATTAACATCCACCACAGTGAGTTCACCAAGCACCTCCTCACTGTGATGGAGGCAAAAGTCTTAGAGTTACTGTCTCTTCCCTCCCCTTCTCCCTCTGCGCTGAGGCGATACCCCACCGGGCGATGGTAAGTCAGTCCTGCGGTTCAAGCTCCGCGGCCTGGGGGTGGTCGAAGCTGCCGCCCTCCATTCCAGCGGACGCAGTTGTTGCCACGGGAGCTCCGGAAAACAGGCATCAACCTGTGACCCGCGTGCTCCCGACGATGTCATCCACTGGCCCGCGGCCGAACCCCGGATACAGGTCGCCGCCGCCTCAGCCACCGGAGCACCATCTCCGACCCGCACCGGGCCGCCCCCACGGGAGCACCATTCCAGCCCCGAGCCGGGTCACCCTCACGGGAGCGTCTCAGCCCCGCACCGGGCCCCCCACACGGGAGCGCCTTCCAGCCGGGAGCCGGGCCTTTCTCACGGGAGCACCTTCCATATGGTAGTAACGAGTGTCCTCACAAAATGTAGTGTTTCAGTCGATGTAGCTTTGTGCTGGAAGGTCTGGAAGAATTGTTCGATGGTGCCCTCAGTGCAACCAAAGACTGTCCATAGTTCAGAGATCATGGTAGTTTTGTGAAGAGTTCGAGCCTTGTCGAGATGAAGCTATTCTGGATCCTGGTAATCGATGTTGTCAGACGCCTGCAACTTCTTCCCGAAGGTAGGAGTGAAATGAGAGCATGGCTCGAGTGGTGTGGGTCTTTGAGTAGAGGACTCTCATAGAGTCATAGAGTGATACAGTGTGGAAACAGGCCCTTTGGTCCAACTTGCCCACACTGGCCACCATGTCCCAGCTACACTAGTCCCACTTGCCTGCCAATGATCCATATCCCTCCTAACCTGTCCTATCCATGTACCTGTCTAACAGTTTCTTAAACATTGTGATAGTCCCTGCCTTAACTACCTCCACTGGCAGCTTGTTCCATACACCCACCATGCTTTGTGTGAAACAGTTACCCCTCAGATTCCTATTAAATCTTTTCCCCTTCACCTTAAATCTATGTGCTGTGGTTCTTGATTCTCTGGCAATAGACTGCATACTCTGCATCTACCCAATCATTTCCTCTCATGATTCTATACACCTCTATAAGGTCACCCCTCATCCTACTGGGCTCCAAGGAATAGAGTCCTAGCCTACTCAACCTCTCCCCATAGCTCACATCCTCTAGCCCTGGCAATATCCTCGTAAATCTTCCCTGTACACTTTCCAGCTTGACAACATTTTTCCTATAACATGGTGCCTATAACTGAAGACAATGCTCTGAAGTGAAGTGAAGTCTGAAGAAGGGTCTCGATCCGAAATGTGACCCATTCCTTCTCTCCAGAAATGCCCCCTGTCCCGCTGAGTTACTCCAGCTTTTTGTGTCTATCTTAGGTTTAAACCAGCATCTGCAGTTCCTTCCTACACAATATTCTAAATGCGATCTCACCAACATCTCATGTTGGTGAGACCAACTGCAACATGACCTCCCAACTTCTATACTCAATATTCTGACTGATGAAGGCTAATATGCCAAAAGTCTTTTTGACCACCTTATCTACCTGCGACTCCACCTTCAAGGACCCATGCACCTGCACTCCTAGATCTCTCTACTGAATAACACTCCCCAGAGGCCTACCAATCACTGTGTAGGCCCTGCCCATGTTAGACTTCCCAAAGTGCAACACCTCAAATTTTTCTGCATTAAATTCCCACTTGGTCAATCAATCAAGATCCTGCTGCAATCTTTCACAACCTTCTTCACTATCTGTAAAACCACCCTCTTTTGTATATACAGCAAACTTGCTAATCTGCCATGTATGTACTCGGTCAAATCATTGGAAGTACTTGTCAAGAAACTCCAACTTTTCGGACAACTGTTGGAACTTTATTCCCTTGCATGTCTATTTCATCCAGAGTTGCCTCTTATTATTTTCATCCTTTTGTTCAAAAGTACTTAATTGTGACACATCATCCTCCCGCACTCCAAAGAATAGAGACCCAGCCTATTCAAACTGCCTATAGCTCAGACCCTCTAGTCCTGGCAACATTGTCATAAAGTGAGGCTCAGTGAGGAATCACCCTGGGGAAGTGTCTTGACCAAGTGCTTTCCCCCATTGTGTGCGGATTCTCACTCTATCAGCACAGTTAAAGAATGGAAGCATGACGGATGAGCAAATGATGTGATGTGCTGTGACGTGACGTGCATTGTGACGTGCTGAGAACATGAGCACATGATGTGCTGAAGGTGAATGCACATCAGTTGCATTGGAACCATTTGAGATTCCTGAAACAAAGGAACCTTCAAGCCAACACAGGTGCAACCAATGTGTCAAAGAATTTACTTAAAGAAACAGTGTCCGGACCATACTTCGAGGTTCATGATTTTATTAACGTGATATCACGGAGGGCCTGTTTGCTGGATCCAGACTCTGCTCCAAGTAGTTCAGCGATATCTTATATACCATAGAACAAACAAGTCTATGTGACTAAAGTCATGCTTTGGTTTGCAATACAGTACAAAAGTAAGAAAAACAAGATCAGCGTGATAACCTTTACGCTGCTATTTCCTTTAGTTCATTAGGTTTTTTAATATACAGGTGATGGTCAACTGCAGCTGCTGATACGTACATTCAGAAGCAGTGAAGGAACATCCAGGCATGCACAATGGAGACATTACAAGCGGCTACCAAGTTTTAACTCTTGATTTGCCAAACACAAATATTCTTCCACACTATGCTACCCTTGCCTGCAATTTATGCAATTCTGTGAGCTGGGTCCTGCTGCGTCAATTTGACAATAGTATTCAAGTGCTCGCTGTACCAAACACAGCAGCAGTTAACAGCTTGATTCGGATATGTAATGTGGACTGACTAATGCTGCACACATCCCTCATGGCAGCGTGGAAGGAGCCTGAGGAAGACCTCAGGGCAGCACCAGTCATTGCTGTGCTAACTAGAAGTTAGATGTTCATCTTCATGTCGAACGTGACAGAAACACAGCTCCCTAAAGCATTGTACAAGAACAGTGCAAGTTGTAGCTCTGGGTCTATCATATCATTTGGAAGGACAGGGAAATCAAAGAAATCTACTTACCTCTGATCTGTCAGATTCCGACCTAAAATGTCCCCTAACCATATCCCCAGAGATGATGCCTGATCCTTGAGTTACTCCAGGAAGATTCCAGCATCTGCAGTTCCTCGTGTCTCCAATTACTTATTTATTAATGTTGTATGTGTGTTTGCACCACTCTTTCATCTCTGAAGGTTCAAGCCTCATTCCAGGAATCTGAGCACTTGAAGATTTACACTCAAGAGTTTTATTACTGGATGTGCTGCATTTCTCATATAGCATCAAACCAAAGCCCTGTTTCAATTTTCAGGTCGACATAAAAGGTGCAATGTTATTATTCAAGAGGTCAGGGAACCTATCCCTCAAATAGGACACTGTCCCATATTGATATAATGTGTAGGAAGGAACTGCTCATTCTGGTTTACACCGAAGTTAAACACATAATGCTGGAGTAACTCAGCGGGATAGGCAGCATCTCTGGAGAAGGAATGGGTGACGTTTTGTGTCGAGATGTCTATCATGTCTATGTGGATATAATATTACAGTAGCGACAACAGTTCAATAAAGCCCTAGGACACAATGTAATGTAAGAAACTAAGAAATTGAATGAGAATGCTCTGTCATTCAATCAGATGATAGCTGATGTAAATGCTGATCAAATTCTGCCTAATTCCCTAAATCTTCATAATATGTAATATGCATACGACTCAGCCTGGACTATAAATAACATCTCAGCATCCACATCTCTCTGACATAAAAATTCCAAAGATGAGCAAGTTTCTATTATTCCAGGCCTTTTCTCCCGAGGTGCTACCTCCTAGTTTTAGATTCCCCCAGTCCTCACAGTATCTACTCTTTCACTCTTTCTCAGAAGGATGTGTTCCAAGCAGATGTGCTCTCATTCACAGCTCTAGACAATGCAGACCTCGTGTCAGATGTTCCAACTATTTATAGGTTGGGTGCCAAGCAATAAAGCCGTCATTTACACTGCTGAATTGAGAGAGAATTTCATTTCATTTCCTTCCCATCATGATTAATAACATTCCACTAAAGGCAAAACCACCAGGTTCCTGTCAGCTTCAATTTTGCAATGTTGTACTCTGCTTGGAATATTGAGAGTTGTCCTGCTAATCAGACCTTTCTAAAGTGCTGGCAATAGCTGTCAAGCATTTTTTCTTCAGGAAATCTTCTGACCTTTTCTTTTTTAGATATTTCTAGGAAGCAGTGTTGGAGGAGCTGTGGGCGAAATGAACATGGGGATGGAGGTAATAGGAGAATGATTGTAGTAGATGGAGAAATCTGGAAAAGAGGTGGTGGAGGGCAAGTCACAGCTTGACAATAATAGGTGGATCATCTTCCACTTGCCAGGCTTTGTCGTGTCCCCACCTCTTTTTCAGCTTTCATCTACGACAACAATCAATCTGAAGAAGCATCCTGACCTGAAACGTCGCCTATCCATGCCCTACAGATATGTTGTCAGACCCATTGCCTTACTCCAGCATTTTGTGTGTGTTCTCCATAATCCATAGGTGCATGTCTGCACTAAATGCAAACACTGGGTTAGACTTTAATTACGGCCCCTGCTTGAGACCTCGACTAATCCTTTTTATATGATCAAATTATTTTCCTCTCAAAACAATTGCAGAAGTTACAGCTGAAACTCTGGTAATTCATATGTAAAGTCACCGCCTGCTTATGTCTGGTACACAGCAGAAAATACATCAATGTTATGTTCCATGCTGTTCTGTGCAGCCTTGTCCAAATGGGCTTTGATGAGCCTTGTACTGCTTAGTTTCACACAAATTACTGGGAGAATCAATCTTCAAGAACTGTGTCCCGTTCACTTTACAACTTCTGTGATGCTTCTTCTTCTGCCTGATCCTACTTTTCATGATTGGTTTTGGTAGAGTTCTCCTTTGGCCAATGAAGACGTCATGCTTACCAGCAAATTTCCCTTCATGCATAAATTACAAATTTCCCTTCATGCATAAATTGCACTTGGACTTTCTGAAAGAACTTCAGCTGGGATACTACCATAAAGATGATGACTGCCTTTCTGACACTGACATTTCAACCTCTTTAGCAGCTGTAAAGTTGGGGTGACACTGTGGCGCAGCAGTAGAGTTGCTGCCTTACAGCATCAGTGATCCAGGTTTGATCCTGATTATTGGTGCTGTGTCCATGAAGTTTATAAAGTTCTCTCTTATAAGTGCAGGTCAAATTACTCTATAAGGCATGGTTCACTCTTTTAGAATATCTCTGCTAGCCAGAGACATTTAACATAGCTAACAATTAGTTGAATTATTTGAAAGTTGATTGATTGAACACTAAAAATCTATTTCAATCTGTATTGAGTTGGTGCTAATTAAAATTACAATTAAAAAATCAGTAAAGGGGCAAAAGGCAGCCAGTGAGGGAAGACATGTAAATACAAGAGAATGGAGATGGGAGAATTTGAACAAGAAACAACAGCTGGAGGAACTAACTCAGAAGATCGAGCAACATCTTGGGTAGAAGAGAATGGATGACATTTTGGGTTAAAACCCTTTATCAGGAAAGACATGAATCCAACATCTTAGCTTAAAAAGTAATGACATGCTCCTGAACACAATAATAGGTAATAATTCTGAGCAGCAAATGTCCTGCAGCATCAGAGGATCAAACACCCTCGATCACTGCTGTATCAAGATTCAAGATTCAAGAGTTTCAAGAGAGTTTATTGTCATGTGTCCCAGATAGGACAATAAAATTCTTGCTTTGCTTCAGCACCAAGAGCGGACTCACTATCAAAACATGGAGGGGACGGAGGACACATTTTTGGGCGGTCGCGCGCGCAAGCGCACACTCACACACGCGCGCGAGGCTTCAGAGGCTCAATCCAGCGCTAAATGCAGCTCAACTGTGCCTGTCTCACCGGGTTAACCAACAGCCCTGTCTGGACTGACGGGATACCAGCGCTGCTTCTCCACACTGGCCATATTTCCCACAAGCCCAGGCAGGTTAACCTGGCGGGGATGTCGCCCACCTCTCAAAACATGGGGGGGGCGTGTCCCCTCTGGCCCCCCTGGGTTTTCTGCCCCTGTTCAGTAGAACAGAAGATAGTAGGCATAAATAACTACAGAACAGATCAGTGTGACTATATACCATTGAATATATATATACACACATAAATAATCAGATAAAGTGCAATGGGCTATTAATGTTCAGAGTTTTGTTTGAGTTGAGTTTAATAGCCTGATGGCTGTGAGGAAGAGCTGTTCCTGAACCTGGATGATGCAGATTTCTGGCTCCTGTATCTTCTACCTGAAGGCAGCGGGGAGATGAGTGAGTGGCCAGGATGGTGTGGGTCGTTGATGATGCTGGCAGACTTTTTGAGGCAGCGACTGCGATAGATCCCCTCAATGGTAGGGAGGTCAGAGCCGATGATGGACTGGGCAGGATGCCTCTCGATCAAGGATGCCTATTGCTCTATCCCTCGCCCTCATAAATACCGCACAGTCATTACTGTTTTCATAAGAAAATGTGTGGAGGGGAGTGTTCCCATGAAAACCATTTGAGTGTTCCCCAACCAGAAGCCTTGGATGAACTAGGAAGTCTGCATTCCTCTGAGGACCAGAACTCAGCCATTCAAGTCTGGAGAGAAGACCAATAGGATTTTGACAAGGCCATAGGCGCAGTGGTAGAGCTGCTGTCTTACATCGCCAGAAACCCGGGTCCCAGGTTCGATCCTGATTATGGGTGCTGTCTGTACCAAATTTGTACATTCTCCCCGTGACCGCGTGGGTTTTCACCCAGATCTTTGGTTTCCTCTCACACTCCAAAGACGTACAGGTTTGTAGGTTAATTGGCTTAGTATAAATGTAAATTGTCCTTAGTGTGTGTAGGGTAGGGCTAATGTGTGGGTATTGCTAGTCAGCGCGGACTCGGTGGGCTGAAGGGCCTGTTTCTACGCTGTATCTCTGAACTAAATTAAACTAAACAAAAGGCTATCAAAAATGCTAAAAGGGATTTTTGCTGCAAACTGGAGGATGATGCGGATGTTCGGCAATTGTGGCAGCTTGATTGCTATCACTTCCTACAAGGGGGAAGCTCAAGCGACGGCAGAGCATCATTCCCAGATGACCTCAATGCGTTCTATGCGCGCTTTACAAGCTACAAAATAATCTCCATATAAATACCAGGAACAAAAGTTAACGGGCACAACAAACCCAGCAAACCACAAAAATACGTTAAATTCCATTGTGCATTTTAAATCACTGGTAGATAATCTAAGGAAATGCTGCAGGGAGCTTTCTTTAAGGAGAAAGGAGCAAACGCCTTTGCTGTCAAAATAACAATGCTTTATAAGAATGTGTTTTAGTGCAACATGTTCAGATATGTACAAACAAGGAACTGCAGATACTGGTTAACAAAGTAAGGAACAGAAAGTACTGGGGTAACCTAGGCAGCATCCCTAGAGAACATGGAAAGATGATGTTTTCTTCTTCAGACACTTGGGGGAGGGGGGGGGGGTGCTAGACGAGAGGAGAGACAGGACAAAGTGTCGCAGGTAATAGATGAACAGAGGTGAAAGGGGGGGGGGGGATTTCATGGGCAGATGGTCGGACAAAGACTAGAGATCAAAAACAGATTTAATACAATAAGATTGAATAGTTCAGAATTGTAAAGTCAGAGGAAGGAATCTAGGTGGAGAGGGAGTGTGCGATGAGGAATAAGGTTGAATCTTGGTGGGACACAGATAAGGGGGAAGGAAGAAAGGAGGCATGGGGGGAGAAAGGGGAGGGAGAGGGTGTTGTAGCTGAAGGCTACCTACTTTTGGAGAATTCAATGTTCATACTGTTGGGTTGTAAGCTACAGCCCCCATTATCCCCGCCCTCTTTCCTGTGCCCCACCTATTTCTCCCTTCTCCCTTCCCCCTCCCTCCTTTCCTCTGGCTTCACAATTCACAACTCGTTAACCTTTTTGCTTCACACCTTTTTTTTTTAAATGTCTGGTCTTTATCTAACCATCAGCCTATCAAACCACCCCCTCGCCTATGTTCATCCAATACCTGCCCTGCCCCCCCCATCTCTTCTAGTTTTCATCCCCCCCCCCCCACCTCCCCACAATCAGTATGTACGCGACCCAAAACATCACCTACCCATGTTCTCCAGGGAAGCTGCCTGACCTGTTGAGTTATAAAGGACTTTGTGTCCTTTATTTATGTTAATATGTTGTATTCCATATTGTATGTATTTATTTACTTTTGTACAAGGAGGCCTCAAATGCCATAGTAAGCATGAAGATTGCAGAATGAAAGGTAAATATTCAAAGAGAGAAAAAGATAATTTAATTTAGTTTATTATTGTCACAAGTACTGAGGGACAATGCTATCCAGTCACCGAAAAAACTACACAAGAATACAATTTGGTCATAAAACTTTTAAAGCACAAACTCATAAAGCAATTGAAAGGAAAAAGAAACAACGTAAAATTTGATTTGAGTCAATTTCTGTGCAAGTTTCACCCTGTGGATCTATGCAGTGACTTGACAAAACAATCCAGTTAGCTACTTTTAAACCCAAGACTTCCTGCCAGTAGCACTGTGGGATATTAAGCAATACTCTTAAAGAAGATGAATAAGAAGGAGAAAGCAATGAAAATCTCTGGAAAAACTATGAAGGGCAAAAAACTTATTCAGACATGGTCCATCATGTCGATTTTTTTGTATAATTAGATTTTTTGGCTTAGTTTCTTGTCACGTGTACTGAGGCACAGTGAAAAGCTTTTTTGTCATGTGCTATGCAGACAGTGGAAAGATTATACATGATTACAATCGAGCCATCCACAGTTTACAGATACAGAAAAAGGGAATAATGTTTAGTGCAAGATAAGGTCCAGTACAGTCTGATTAAAGATAGTCCTCGGGTCTCCAATGAGGTAGATAGCAGGTCAGGAATGTTCTCAAGTTTTATTAATATGATTGAAGAAGATGCAAAAGGGATCTGGGCTAACATTTGGAATTTTGTTTTATCAACAATTTTCTGAGGCTTCTCATAAAGTAGTATCAATGATTATTAAGGATTAATTACATCATAGTTAGTACCATCATTCAATAAATTGATATTGCAAATCCTTCTCTGATTCGATTGTGACATCAACATGAAGAGAACAGCTTGGCCCTAAAACTTCAAGAAAGTTTAAACTGATCTGTATATTAGTGTAGGTAGACAAAAGTGCTGGAGAAACTCAGCGGGTGCAGCAGCATCTATAGAGCGAAAGAAATAGGCAACGTTTCGGGCCGAAACCCTTCTTCAGACTTGATATATTTGCTTGTATATTAGTGTAAATAGATATAACCATATAACCATATAACAATTACAGCACGGAAACAGGCCATCTCGACCCTTCTAGTCCGTGCCGAACACATAATCTCCCCTAGTCCCATATACCTGCGCTCAGACCATAACCCTCCATTCCTTTCCCATCCATATAACTATCCAATTTATTTTTAAATGATAAAAACGAACCTGCCTCCACCACCTTCACTGGAAGCTCATTCCACACAGCTACCACTCTCTGAGTAAAGAAGTTCCCCCTCATGTTACCCCTAAACTTCAGTCCCTTAATTCTCAAGTCATGTCCCCTTGTTTGAATCTTCCCTACTCTCAGTGGGAAAAGCTTTTCCACGTCAACTCTGTCTATCCCTCTCATCATTTTAAAAACCTCTATCAAGTCCCCCCTTAACCTTCTGCGCTCCAAAGAATAAAGCCCTAACTTGTTCAACCTTTCTCTGTAACTTAGTTGCTGAAACCCAGGCAACATTCTAGTAAATCTCCTCTGTACTCTCTCTATTTTGTTGACATCCTTCCTATAATTAGGCGAACAAAATTGTACACCATACTCCAGAATTGGCCTCACCAATGCCTTGTACAATTTTAACATTACATCCCAACTTCTATACTCAATGCTCTGATTTATAAAGGCCAGCACACCAAAAGCTTTCTTTACCACCCTATCTACATGAGATTCCACTTTCAGGGAACTGTGCACAGTTATTCCCAGATCCCTCTGTTCACCTACATTCTTCAATTCCCTACCATTTACCATGTACGTCCTATTTTGATTTGTCCTGCCAAGATGTAGCACCTCACACTTATCAGCATTAAACTCCATCTGCCATCTTTCAGCCCACTCTTCCAACTGGCATAAATCTCTCTGTAGACTTTGAAACTCTACTTCATTACCCGCAACCCCACCTATCTTAGTATCATCTGCATACTTACTAATCCAATTTACCACGCCATCGTCCAGATCATTGATGTACATGACAAACAACAGTGGATCCAACACAGATCCCTGTGGCACCCCACTCGTCACTGGCCTCCAACCTGACAAACAACCATCCACCATTACTCTCTGGCATCTCCCATTCAGCCACTGTTGAATCCATCTTGCTACTGCACCATTAATACCCAACCATTGAACCTTCTTAACCAACCTTCCATGAGGAACCTTGTCAAAGGCCTTACTGAAGTCCATATACACAACATCCACTGCTTTACCCTCATCAATTTCCCGAGTAACATCTTCAAAAAATTCAAGAAGATTAGTTAAACATGACCTTCCAGGCACAAATCCATGTTGACAGTTCCTAATCAGACCCTGTTTATCCAGATGCTTATATATATTATCTCTAAGTATTCTTTCCATTAATTTGCCCACCACTGACGTCAAACTAACAGGTCTATAATTGCTAGGTTTACTCTTAGACCCCTTTTTAAACAATGGAACAACATGCGCAGTACGCCAATCCTCTGGCACTATTCCCGTTTCTAATGACATTTGAAATATTTCTGCCATAGCCCCTGCTATTTCTACACTAACTTCCCTCAATGTCCTAGGGAATATCCTGTCCGGACCTGGAGACCTATCCACTTTTATATTTCTCAAAAGTGTCAGTACTTCCTCTTCTTTGATCCTCATAGTTTCCATAGCTACTCTACTTGTTTCCCTTACCTCACATAATTCAATATCCTTCTCCTCGGTGAATACCGAAGAAAAGAAACTGTTCAATATCTCCCCCATCTCTTTTGGCTCTGCAGATAGTTGGCCACTTTGACTCTCTAATGGACCAATTTTATCCCTCGTTATCCTTTTGCTATTAATATAGCGGTAGAAACCCTTCGGATTTACTTTTACCTTACTTGCCAAAGCAACCTCATATCTTCTTTTAGATGCATGAAGAAAAAGTAATTTGTATTTTGGACTTAATTGTGCCAGTTAATTTTGACAATGTCGGTAAACTCACTCCTGGGAATCATTGCTCCCAATACACAATAGCCCATGTGCCCAATCACTATTTTATCAGCTGCTTATTAAGCACTAATTAAGATGGAATGTATAATTCTACCAGTTGATTTTGCTTTTGGTTATTCACAAGGGAATTGGCAGAATTTCGGTGCTGAGGAAAAACTAAAGTTCTAATATAACTGAGAGGACTTCAGCATGTGGGTTGCCTGTAAGCTTCAATATTATGGAAAAGCACTGACTGATAAGAAAGACTGAATATTGACTTCCTCTAACTTCAAGTAACCGTTGCTTTCCTTCTCCCTCCATCCCTCCCCTTCCCAGTTCTCTGACCAGTCTAACTGTCGTGATTTACATTTTATCTGTTTGCTTTGTTGATGCCTTCTCAACTCAAGGGGGACCAATATCCTGGCGGGGAGATTTGCAAAGGCTACTGGGGAGACTTTAAACTAGTATGGTTGGGGGGAGGGACTCAAATTGGGAAAGCTAGCAGTCAGTGTGTGAAGCAGGGGGCAGAGAATGGTAGCACTCTGACCCAAAATGTACGGGGAGAGAGAAGAAAAAGAAAATAATCAGAGAATAAGAGAGGGTGGGTTTCTTAAATGTGTATATTTTAATGCTAGGAGCATTGTAAGAAAAGTGGATGAACTTAGAGCCTGGATTGACACCTGGAAGTATGATGTTGTGGCGATCAGTGAAACATGGTTGCAGGAGGGCTGTGATTGGAAACTAAATATTCCAGGATTTCATTGCTTCAGGTGTGATAGAATTGGAGGGGCAAGAGGTGGAGGTGTTGCATTGCTTATCAGGGAAGATATTACAGCAGTGCTTTGGCAGGATAGATTAGAGGGCTCGTCTAGGGAGGCTATTTGGGTGGAACTGAAAAATGGGAAAGGGGTAGCAACACTTATAGGGGTGTATTATAGACCGCCAAATGGGGAGCGAGAATTGGAAGAGCAAATATGTAATGGAGATTGCAGATATTAGTAGTAAGCACAAGGTAGTGATTGTGGGAGATTTCAATTTCCACACATAGACTGGGAAACACATTCTGTAAATGGGCTGGATGGGTTGGAGTTTGTAAAATGTGTGCAGGATAGTTTTTTGCAACAATACATAGAAGTACCTACTAGAGAAGGGGCGGTACTGGACCTCCTGTTAGGAAATGAGATGGGTCAGGTGGCAGAGGTATGCGTTGGGGAACAGTTCGGGTCCAGTGATCACAATACCATTAGTTTCAATATAATTATGGAGAGGGACAAAACTGGACCTAGGGTTGAGATTTTTGATTGGAGAAAGGCTAACTTTGAGGAGATGCGAAAGGATTTAAAAGGAGTAAATTGGGACAGTTTGTTTTATGGGAAAGATGTGGAAGAGAAATGGAGTACATTTAAAGGTTAAATTTTAAGAGTACAGAATCTTTATGTCCCTGTTCGGTTGAAAGGAAATCGTAAAAATTGTAAAGAGCCATGGTTTTCAAGGGAAATTGGACACTTGGTTCGGAAAAAGAGGGAGATCTACAATAGTTATAGGCAGCATGGAGTAAATGAGGTGATTGAGGAGTATAAAGAATGTAAAAAGAATCTTATGAAAGAAATTAGAAAAGCTAAAAGAAGATATGAGGTTGCTTTGGCAAGTAAGGTAAAAGTAAATCCGAAGGGTTTCTACCGCTATATTAATAGCAAAAGGATAACGAGGGATAAAATTGGTCCATTAGAGAGTCAGAGATGCCAACTATCTGCAGAGCCAAAAGAGATGGGGGAGATATTGAACAGTTTATTTTCTTCGGTATTCACCAAGGAGAAGGATATTGAATTATGTGAGGTAAGGGAAACAAGTAGAGTAGCTATGGAAACTATGAGGATCAAAGAAGAGGAAGTACTGACACTTTTGAGAAATATAAAAGTGGATAAGTCTCCAGGTCCGGACAGGATATTCCCTAGGACATTGAGGGAAGTTAGTGTAGAAATAGCAGGGGCTATGGCAGAAATATTTCAAATGTCATTAGAAACGGGAATAGTGCCGGAGGATTGGCGTACTGCTGCATGTTGTTCCATTGTTTAAAAAGGGGTCTAAGAGTAAACCTAGCAATTATAGACCTGTTAGTTTGACGTCAGTGGTGGGCAAATTAATGGAAAGAATACTTAGAGATAATATATATAAGCATCTGGATAAACAGGGTCTGATTAGGAACAGTCAACATGGATTTGTGCCTGGAAGGTCATGTTTAACTAATCTTCTTGAATTTTTTGAAGATGTTACTCTGGAAATTGATGAGGGTAAAGCACAGGGATGTTGTGTATATGGACTTCAGTAAGGCCTTTGACAAGGTTCCTCATGGAAGGTTGGTTAAGAAGGTTCAATGGTTGGGTATTAATGGTGGAGTAGCAAGATGGATTCAACAGTGGCTGAATGGGAGATGCCAGAGAGTAATGGTGGATGGTTGTTTGTCAGGTTGGAGGCCAGTGACGAGTGGGGTGCCACAGGGATCTGTGTTGGGTCCACTGTTGTTTGTCATGTACATCAATGATCTGGACGATGGCGTGGTAAATTGGATTAGTAAGTATGCAGATGATACTAAGATAGGTGGGGTTGTGGGTAATGAAGTAGAGTTTCAAAGTATACAGAGAGATTTATGCCAGTTGGAAGAGTGGGCTGAAAGATGGCAGATGGAGTTTAATGCTGATAAGTGTGAGGTGCTACATCTTGGCAGGACAAATCAAAATAGGACGTACATGGTAAATGGTAGGGAATTGAAGAATGTAGGTGAACAGAGGGATCTGGGAATAACTGTGCACAGTTCCCTGAAAGTGGAATCTCATGTAGATAGGGTGGTAAAGAAAGCTTTTGGTGTGCTGGCCTTTATAAATCAGAGCATTGAGTATAGAAGTTGGGATGTAATGTTAAAATTGTACAAGGCATTGGTGAGGCCAATTCTGGAGTATGGTGTACAATTTTGGTCGCCTAATTATAGGAAGGATGTCAACAAAATAGAGAGAGTACAGAGGAGATTTACTAGAATGTTGCCTGGGTTTCAGCAACTAAGTTACAGAGAAAGGTTGAACAAGTTAGGGCTTTATTCTTTGGAGCGCAGAAGGTTAAGGGGGGACTTGATAGAGGTTTTTAAATGATGAGAGGGATAGACAGAGTTGACGTGGAAAAGCTTTTCCCACTGAGAGTAGGGAAGATTCAAACAAGGGGACATGACTTGAGAATTAAGGGACTGAAGTTTAGGGGTAACATGAGGGGGAACTTCTTTACTCAGAGAGTGGTAGCTGTGTGGAATGAGCTTCCAGTGAAGGTGGTGGAGGCAGGTTTGTTTTTATCATTTAAAAATAAATTGGATAGTTATATGGATGGGAAAGGAATGGAGGGTTATGGTCTGAGCGCAGGTATATGGGACTAGGGGAGATTATGTGTTCGGCACGGACTAGAAGGGTCGAGATGGCCTGTTTCCGTGCTGTAATTGTTATATGGTTATTATATGGTTCTCCAAGGTAACAATGATCTATTCTACATTTGCCTTGAGCTCCACCCCCTTTAAGGTCTCATGCTCACACCTTACACTTCCTTACCTCTGTATCTCCCCTTTACTTAATGCTCAGTCTCAAGAAGGGTCTCGACCCGAAACGTTGCCCATTCCTTTTCTCCAGAGGTGCTGCCTGTGTTACTCCAGCATTTTGTGTCTATCTTTGGTTAAATCCAGCATCTGCAGTTCCTTCCTACATAGAAAGACTGACTGATATGGAATGAATGTGGGAAAGTATTTATCATATTGAACTAACAAGTGTTTATTTTATGCCTGCACAACAGAGCTACATAATAGGCGAGCATTGTGATTCATTTAGTAGAGGCACTGCCTCACAATGACAGAAACCTGGGCTTGATCCTGATCTTGGGTGCAGTCTACGTGGAGGTTGCATATTCTCCCTGTGACCACGTGGGTTTCCTCCGAGGCTTTAGTTTCCTCCCACATCCCAAATATGTGTGGGTTTGTAGGATAACCAGCCTCCGTAAAATTGCTCCCAATGTGTACGCAGTGACATAACATAGAACACATATTGACAGGTGATCGAAGGTCAGTGTGGATTCAATGTGCCGAAGGGCTGCTTTCCATGCTGTACCTCTATACTAAATTAAAATGCAATTTCTCAGGTGCACTGCACTTGATTGGTAGTGCAGTGTCATAAACTAGAGTTACTTTAGCGAGTATCATATCTTAATTAAATTCCCTATGTACCATTGGGACCGAGAGTCGACAGGGCCTAGGTCGACGGCGTCCGCGGCTGGAGGCTGGATCGGCACCATGGAGGCTTCTGGAGGGCCCAGTGGCGGGAGGAGGGAGAGGGAGGGGAGGTGGGAGGGGGAGGGGGAGGGGGAGGGGAAGAGAACAAAGGGGTAACTGTCACAGGAGACATTGTAACTTTGTAAGTTAGTGGCAACTATATGCATTTCCTTGCCACGTGAGAAAAAAAGTCTTCATTCAACATCCTTTTTCTCTGAACATTTGAACATTGGTGGTTTATTTTTGTTCTCTCTATTTATCACCAACTTGAAGAAATGTCCTTGTTGCTTTGTGTTTCCATTTTCCAGTATTTCCTTTCAGTGAATCGGTGAAAGATCCATTTTGTTAGTCACAATAGTTTCCATTTTTCATTCAAGTTTTATAGAAATGATTTTTCATTTTCCCCCCCGATTCCACATTGAACATTAATCTTAATTTATCTCACTTAAATTATACTAACACATGCGTGCGCCCACCTCAATACTGTATGTAATGAGACCCTGGCTATCACAATGATGGATTTACAAAGTTTAGTGCAAAGTCTGAAGTAATCAAAGACTTTTGTGGTTACTTCATCTTTGACTTTATGTATATCAAATAACAAGTGGATGTGTTCCAAGCTCACATGTGAGCAAGATTATGATTTAAATTTCCACTTATGCACCAGGATGTGATCCATCTTTCTTGTCTAAAGATAATTAACTAATTTTATTCATCCTTAAATTAATTTATGGAGGCCGAAATGTGATAGTAAAATTGACAGAAGGAACTAAATAAACATGAAACCAAAAATGAAAAAAATCAGATCACTTTTGGGTGAGAAAGCCATTACATTTGCCATGTTGTACAATTTCATAAGTGCATAAGTCATGGGAGCAGATTTAGGGCATTCAGCTCATCAGGTCTACTCCGCCTGCAATCATGGCTGATCTATCTTTCCCTCTCAACCCCATTCTCCGGCCTTCTCCTCATAATCCTTAACACACTTAGTAATAAATAATCTCCTCCTTAAAAACGCCCAATTATGGCCTCCACAGCTGCTTGTGGCAATGAATTCTACAGATTCACCACCCTCTGAATGAAGGAACTAAAGTTCACCCCTAGCTTCCAGAAGACCACTATCATCCAAGTGCCAAAGACAATCAAGATCTCATACCTTAAGCACTACCGTCCTGTGGCCTTGACATGATGAAGTTCTTTGAGAAGATAGTTATGGAATGCTTTGGATCCAGTCTACCAAGCAACCTTGACCCATTGCAGTTTGTCTACCACCACAACAGTTGATACCATCTCCGTGGCACTATAATCATCTGCGGAACACCTGGATAAGGTTTACATCAGATTTCTATTCATAAACAATCTGCTTTCAATACTATTACCCCATTCAAGTTCACCCCCTCCAAGGAATTTGGAATCAGCACTTATCTCTGCAATTGCATCCTCAATGTTTTGCCCATCAATCAATGAGGATAGGGGACAAATCATCCACTATGATAATCCTCCATATTGGTGCTTCGCAAGGATGCTTTCTCAACCCGCTTTCCCTAACCCTTGTACACCCATGACTGTGCAGCCAACTCCAAATCCAAATCAATATACAAATTCAGGGATGGATATCAAATAATGATATATAATGACATATCCCTCTTTTCCCCTCTCCCATCTGTAGCGGCAGATTTTTATATCGTTCAAGAGATTACTCCCTCTAGCCAGTAAATGGACTACATGGTTAAGGGGAATGTCTTTGTATGCATACAAGCTCTCCGTCAGTGACCTTCAGAGCTTCTTCACAGATAAATCTTCAAAACACTGTCTTTTGATTAATAAATTATTTATTGCTGATGAAAAACAATACGGTACATCCAAACTTCTTCCGACTCGTACACTATAATTTTCATCGCTCCAGCTTATGGCTTTATAGGTTAGAAAACTCCTCGTGTCTCCGTTACGCTTCGCTTGGTTAAAGGGTAAACCTTCCCCATGCTGATCCAAATTAAACTAAAAACTAAGCTTCTGCGCAAGAAACATAGCTCCAAACATGCCCTAAAATACGTCATAAATCCCACCCACAATATAACGGGCAGTCCAAAATTTAAAGACACATGCCATAGTTAATGACATGCAAAGCAAGCCAAATTGCCACTATACCATCAGGCAACAAAAGCACGGAAACACATACAGTACCTCCAGATTCCAGTACAGTTTCTTCCCAGCTGTTATCAGGCAACTGAACCTTCCTAGCGCCAACTAGAGAGCAGTGCTGAGCTCAAATTGACCTCATTAGAGACAGTCGGACTTTCTTTAAACAGACTTTACTGGACTTTATGTTGCATTGAAAGTTATTCCCTTTATCCATACCCGTACACTGGGCAGCTTGATTGTAATTATGCATGGTCTTTCTACATACTGGATAGCACACTACAAAACAGCTTTGCACTGTACCTCAGGACACGTACAAGAAAAATATCTAAAACTAAATCTATTCCTCCTTATCTCCTTTCAAAAGGTACATCATTTTATTCTGAGGCCATACGCTCTGGTCCAAGACTCTCCCACCAGTTCATCTCCAGGCCATTCACCATTTGGTAAGTATCATTGAGGTCCTCCTGATCCTTCTAAATTCCAGCAAGTAAAAGCCCAGCAACATCAATTGCTCGTCATAACCCTATTATCCACTAGATCATTCTCGTAAACCTACCCTGGACCCCCTCTAACACCAGCACAATCTTCCTCAGAAGGGGCCAAACACTTCTCACAATATTCCAAATGTGGTCTGACCAATGTCTTCTAAATTCTCAGCATTACATACCTGTATTTATATTCTAGTCCTCTCAAAATAAATGCTAGCATTGCATTTGCCTTCTTTACTACCAATTTAACTTGCAACTTCCCATTTAGAAAAGTCGACACCTTTATTTCTACTACCAAAATGCATGACTGCACATATTCCTATACACCGTATTCCATCTTCCACTTCTTTGCCCATTCTCCAAACCTGTCCAAGTCCTTCAACAAAGTCATTACTTTCTCTACACTACCTGCCCCTCCACCTACCTTTGAATCATCACAATTAAACAATAATACTTTATGAGCCAAGTATGTTTTGCAACATACGAGGAACTTCATTTGCCAAGTCAGTCATACAATAAAAAACAACGGAACACACATAACACGTTTTAACATGAACATCCACCACAGTGATTCCTCCACATTCCTCACTGTGATGGAAGGCGATAAAAAGTTCAATCTCTTCCCTTAGCTCTCCCGTGGTCGGGGGCCTCGAACCCTCCACTGACGGGATGATCTTGACTCCCGTAGCCAGCGGCGTTTTGGCCCACTGTGTCGGGGCGATCAGCTCCTACATCGGGGGGATGTCAGCTCCCCCGCGCTAGTGATCGAACCCCGCATTGGGGCTGGTCGAGCCTCTGTGTCGTTGGAGCTTCCCGACTCAGCCTCTCCTGAGACTGCGAGGTCCCGATGTAAACCCCACAGGCTGCAGTTGGAGCATTCCCAGGCAAGTGATCGACTCCGATGTTAAGTCCACGCCCTGCGGGGATGCTCGAGGTCAGTCCGAGGAGGCATCCAGCTCCATCGATGGTAGGCTGCAGAGCGACCGGAGACACAATCCGAAAAATAATCGCATCTCCGGCAAGGTGAGAGTTGAAAAAAAGTTTCTGCCGCCCACTCCCCCTCCCCCCAAAATAAAACAAACCAGAGAACATTTACACAAACTTTCAACACACACTAAAAATAAAAAAACGACAAAAAAACAGACTTGGTGGGGCTGCCAATCGTGCGGCGGCCCTGTTGGTTCCACAAACTTGTCCACAAAGCCTTCAATTCCTTAATCCAAATCATTGATGAAGAGTAACAGCCCCAGCATCAACCTCCGCAGAACACCACTAGTCAAGGGTCAAGAGTCAAGAGTGTTTTATTAAAATAAAACACTCTTGACTCTTGACACTTGATATGGGGAGAAGATAGGCACGGCTTATTAGAGTGTATAGCTACTGTATATGGTAAAGGAATAATGTCTAGTGCAGGGTAAAGCCAGCAAAGTCCAGTCAAGGATATCCGAGGGACATCAAAGTCCAGTCAAGGATATCCGAGGGACATCCCGAATGTTTGATTCAGAACCTCTGCAATTTATGGGTAGTGGTCAAGGGCATTAGATTGCCCTAAGTGAAGTTGGTCGTGAATTACTTTGCTTGTGTTACTGGAGGGGGATTTTCCCACGTTAATGCCCACTGCCAAAATCCATAACAGAATATTAAACTTTGATCGAATTCTGGGAGGGATAGAGACACTGCCAGAACTTTAGTGATTTCCCTTTTATTCCTTCCCATCCTCCGTGCATCTAACCACGGGATCAAGGATGCAAGAAACTCTAAATTAAACAGAACAAGATGGACTGGTTACCATTGGGATGCTCCAACCTGTCAAGAGTTATTGCAAATGCACTTAAAAGCAGGCAGTAACCAGCTCTTGTATCTCTTACTGGTCATGCCTCAGTTCACAAACAAAGGGTTCCTATAAATAGTGTTGTAATGCGATGACAGCAACAGGACAACATGACATATTTCACGACACATCCGATGGGCACATCTGTTTAATTAATGATTTCGTGTTTTCAGCTTTCTGTTCTGGTTAGATTATGGCAGTAGTCACTTCAATTTATGAAGGGTCTAAGTGTAGGCTGCGACGAAGGACAGAATGATCTGCAAAGGTTTCTTAAAATGATCAGGAGGAAAAGAATAATTAAAATTAATGATTTAGTTATTTTAAAGTTACATTTAAAATATTTAGAAAGCATTAAAGAAAAAAGTTTGTGACAAAATTCCCAATGGCAACACATTTTGCAGGTTAATTGGTTTGGTAAATGCAAAAAATATCCCTAGTGTGTGTAGGATGGTGTTAACGTGCGGAGATCACTGTTCGGCACGGATCCGGTGCGATGAAGGGCCTGTTTCCACGCTGTATCTCTAAGCTAAACTAAACATGGATTACTCTGTTCAATTGACTTTTCTAAAGCCGACACAAATCTCCACTAGTCTTGGCAGCAGGTGCCAATGACTGTGCGTTCTCTATTGCTTTCTAAAACATTGTCAACGCTATAATTTTATTCCCTTGTGCACGTAAGTATGTAGTTTAAATTGGTGTTATGAGCAGTACAGACATCATAGGCTGAAGGGTCTATTCCTGTGCTCCATGTTCTATATCTGATGTTCTATGCTGCCTACCCTGGGAAAAAGACTCCATGCTGTCTATTCTGTCATAATTTTCTGTACTTCCATCAGGTTGCACCTCAGCCTCTGAAGCTCCAGAGGAAACAATCCAGGTTTGTCCAGTCTGAAGAAGGGTCTCGACCCGAAATGTCGCCCATTCCTTCTCTCCAGAGATACTTGCTACCTCACTTGCTGAGTTACTCCAGCATTTTGTGTCTACCAAGTTTGTCCGATCTCTCCTTATACCTAATCTTGTCTAATCCAGGCAAAATCCTGACAAAACTTTTCTGCACACTCTAGAAAGTCTGCACAGGTCACCCTGCAGGGGAGAGGTCTTCAACGTTGAAAATCCAGTGGTGACCAGAAAGACGCTTTGGGCGACTGAGGAGACAACTCATGATCGTACAGACGACACCCCGGCGACCATGTGGCGACAGCCTAGTCGCCTGCAGTCGCCTAAAAAATTGCCTAAGTGGGACAGGCCCTTTAAGGACTCAAATCATTAACCATCAACAGTAGGTTTATTTTTCTTACACAAGGGGAGAAGTGTCTCAGTCAAAGGCTGTGATCTCCTATGTTAAGTCAATACAGCTGGACATTTTTACACCAAAAATATGACAACTGAGGAAGTGCCTAAAGGTGAGGTAGATTGATGAGTTAATTACAGGATCTATACTTTACTCTTACATTATACAATGGTCGCGAGTAAGGATGCTTAATATGTCCATAAATGACACTGGCTTCTGAGCTCTGCATGGAGCGGAGTTCAAAGATAGGGAAATATGTTAAATAACAGATACTAACTGGTGGCTTGGTTTAATGTATTAATGAATTGTACCCCTCAACAACTTTTGGGACTTCTATACAGGGAGCAATGGATATACACCCCAAGTTTCCATACATTCCATGAGCCTTAATCTTTTGAAACATGAGGATCCTTATCAAGAGCTTACTAAAGTCCTCAAATTTCACTGTACCTTAATCGGTACATGTGACAATTAAATTGAATCTTGAATCTTGAATCTAAAGTCCATGTATCGACTGCCCTACCCTCATCACCGATCTTCGTCAACACCTTCAATCAGGTTCGTAAAACATGACCTCCCCAGCACAAAGCCGTGCTGTTTCTCTTTATTTAGTCTATACTTTTCCAGATGTAAGAATATCTTATCCCACTTAACCTTCTCCATTAATTTCCTGAGCATTTCACCAATGCAATGTTCATTGGTGATAATTTCCTGGTTTGTCGCTATTGCCTTTCAATCAGTATTCTCTAGTTCTCCTGGACCTCACCTGTTGCAAAAGAAGCTGCAAAGATCCCTGTCCAGGCCTCAGCATCTATTTTCTTGCCTTTCTCGGTTAGCTGGATGGATCCTCTCTGGCCCTGGCTGGTTATCCATCTTAAAATATTTCAAGAGATCCACCATCTCCTTCTTCTCGATATCAACAAGTCCTAGAATATCAATGAACTCCTGATCGCACTATCTTTCATATCCTCCTTCTTGGTGCCCCCCCCCCCCCCCCCCCCAACTACACCTCCACCATCCTCTGGTACCAGGCATAACTTCCCTCCTTTGTTCTTGAGTGCTCCTATCTTCTTCCGAGTATTCCTTTAATTTTTTATGTATTTATAAAATGCCTTGGGATTCTCATTAATACTACTCACCAATGACATTTCATGACAACTTTTTACTGCTAAATTTCTCTCCTGCTTTCTTTATATTCTTCAAAGGCCCTGTCCCATTTCAGCTTCCTGAACTTTACATACACTTTCCCTTTTGACAACATATGCAATATCGTTTATCATCCAATCTTTTGAAGTCAAGGGAAGAGAGAGCAGGGTTAGCTAGCAGTCTTGTTGTGCGTGGCCCCTTGGGCAAGAGTGACCATAATATGGCTGAGTTCTTCATTAGGATGGAGAGTGACATAGTTAATTCAGAAACAAGGGTTCTGAACTTAACGAAAGGTAACTTTGAGGGAATGAGACGTGAATTGGCCAAGATAGACTGGCAACTGATTCTTAAAGAGTTGATGGTGGATATGCAATGGAAGGCATTTAAAGACCGCATGGATGAACTACAGCAATTGTTCATCTCAGTTTGGCAAAATAATAAATCAGGGAAGGTAACAAGCCCTTACCCATCGAGTTTGGGATGATCATCAACTCCCCTTTACACTAATCTTACATTAATAACAGTTTTCCTTCTTCTCATGTTCCCATCATTTGCCCCCAAATTCTACTACTCACCCACACACAAGGAGCAATTTACTCTGCCTAATTAACTTAACTACACACAGGCGGTCACAGTGGCGCAGCGGTAGAGTTGCTGCCTTACAGCGAATGCAGCGCCGGAGACCCAGGTTCGATCCCGACTACAGGTGCTGTCTGTACGGAGTTTGTACGTTCTCCCCGTGACCTGCATGTGTTTTATCCGAGATCTTCAGTTTCCTCCCACACTCCAAAGACATACTGGTTTGTAGGTTAACTGGCTTGGTAAATGTAAAGATTGTTCCTAGTGGGTGTAGGATAGTGTTAATGTGCGGGGATTAACAGTTGGCGTGGACCCGGTGGGCCAAAGGGCCTGTTTCCGCGCTGTATCTTTAAAGTAAACTAAGGTTTTTGGGAGGTGGAGGAAACTGGAATACTTGGAGGAAATTAATGTGGTCCCAGGGAGACCGTGCAAAGAACAAGCACGTACACACGTACACGTACACACACGTACACACACGTACACACACGTGCACGCACGCACGCACGCACGCACGCACGCACGCACGCACGCACGCACGCACGCGCACACACACACACACACACACACACACACACACACACACACACACACACACACACACACACACACACACACATCCTACCAGGTAGAGATTGAACCTAGATCTGGAGCACTGCTAATGTGCATCACTGATAACTGCAACACTCTGCCACCCCACTTCACATGGAGCTATGGCGAATGTGGGGAAGGAAGCTCAAGACTGCCAAACTAAGGGACAATCTAATTTGAGATGGGGAGTTGTCTGCGGAAGTGATTTGGGAAAAGGTTACAGATTTCCTGGTATCAGCAGGAAATCAGAAGATGATGGTCAACTGGGAAGAATGCTAATGGGTTGAAAGCTTCAGAACCATTGGCAGTGATGTGTTTCGGTAGATTACCAAGAAAGAGGAAAATTGACAAACTTGGGATGAGTAACTCTGCAACAGTGACACAAGTAAATTTTGGCACCCTTCCAGTTTCCCAAAATAAGCTTATAACTAAACAGAAAATGCTGAAGAAACTCAGCACCCATAAAAGATCTGAATCATAAACTGTTTTTCTTTCCACGGATTCTGTCTGACCTGCGGAGGCTTCTCCGGCTGTAGCTGTTTTTATTTCAGATTTCAATCATCTGCCGCATTTTATTTTGATGTTCACGTTTAAAGTGATTAATCTATGTATCTGGGATTGCTGCAAATGTTGGGTATCCTTGTGCATAATTACATGAATGATGAAGTTCTGGAACTATGCTCTGAAGGGCATTACCAGTGCACTTATTATTATTTTTAATTGATTAACAATAATAATTAGGGAGGCACTGTGGCACAGCGGTAGAGTTGCTGCCTTACAGCGCTTGCAGTGCCAGAGTCCTGGGTTCGATCCCGACCATGAGAGGTGTCTGTACGTAGTTTGCACGTTCTTCCTGTGACCACGTGGTTTTTCTCCCACACTCCAAAGACATACACGTTTGTAGGTTAATTGGCTAGTTATAAGTGTAAATTGGCCTTAGTGTGTGTTGGATAGTGGTAGTGTGCTTGGATCGCTGGTTAGTGCAGTGGGCCGAAGGGTCTGTTTCCGCGCTGTTTCACTAAACTAAACTAAACTAAACTAAACTAAACTAAACTAAACCAAACTAAACTAAACTAAACTAAACTAAACTAAACTAAACTAAACTAAACTAAACTAAACTAAACTAAACTAAACTAAACTAAACTAAACTAAATGCACACTGCATTCTATTATCCTTTTAACCCTTCTACCCAGAGTTCTTCATAATTGATTCTTTGGTTCTTGGATTTTTATGTAACTTTCTTTACATGATTATATTTTGTCCTTCTGAGTTTCTTGAATTTTAATTAAATGTAACATTGGCTGAAGAAGGGTCTCGATCTGAAACGTCACCCATTCCTTCTCTCCAGAGATGTTGTCTGTCACGCTGAGTTACTCCAGCAATTGGCTCTATCACTGCTTCCTCACAAGTTGGATATTTGATCAGGAAAACTAAAATGCAAATAAATATAGTTAAATTAATATCGAGCAACATCTAGTTACCTATTCCTCACTGCGTCATTCTTCTCTTAACTTTTTTAGCTTAATATGGCTGAAAGTTACTGAAAGAAATCTGGTAAATATTAATATCCCGGACGAGCCCCCAGCCCATGGTGTGGCTGGCTGGAGCATTATTAAATTGTTTGTCGGTTTATCCATATCCCTGACTGGGTTGTTTAAATCAGGTTTGAGTTTTGTGTTACAATGAATAATTAAAACTGTTTTTTTGAACCTGAACCTGTTTTTTGACTTGTGTTACGTGGCTCTGAAGTACTTGCATTCGGGAGTCGTAACAAAATGGGGGCTCGTCCTAAGTTTTGAGGACCCTAGACGTTTTTAGAGGGGTTTTTTGGTAGGCTTCTGGACTGAGGAAGTCTGTGTGTTGTGAAGGAATTTTTTCTTCCCTGTTTGTGGTAGCATTAGTGCCCAGGTTTTAGCTGGTGGTTTGGGGCTACATTAGCAATGGAATTTAAGGTGAAAGAATTTGTTGAGGCTCCTAGTCGGGAGTTGTTTGATAGATGTACGAAGGAGCATTTGATTTTGCTGGCTGAGAACTATGCCGTGACTATTGACAAGCATTCAAAGAAACACTCCATTAAATCGGAGTTGTGGGCTGCGTTGGTGGAGGGTGGACTTTTGCCTGGTGGTGCAGACAGTCCCCCACCTTCTGTTCAGCCAGTTCAGAACATGGAGGCCGTCATTAAACTGAAGGAGATGGAGCTTGAGTCACAGAGAATTGCCTCTTTGTTAAAAGAGAAAGAGCTCATGCATGTTCTTGAAATGAAACGGCTTGAGGAGGAAACCAAAAGGGCTGAATTTCAGCTGCGGGCAAAAGAAATAGATAATTCCCGGGTTTCTTCTAGGGAACGGGAGTTTGATATGAGCAAGAACATCCGCCTGGTTCCCCCATTTCGTGAGGAGGATGTGGACAAGTATTTCACAGTGTTTGAACGGGTGGCTTTGTCCTTGAAGTGGCCTAGGGACGTGTGGACCTTGCTATTGCAGGGTGTCCTTGTGGGTAAAGCACGGGAGGTGTACTCGTCTTTATCTGTTGAAAGCAGTCTGGACTATGAGTGTGTGAAGTCTACAGTATTAAGGGCTTATGAATTAGTTCCAGAGGCGTACCGGCAGAAGTTCCGGCGCTTTAGGAAGTTTGATAGTCAGACTTATGTGGAGTTTGCTAGGGAGAAGGAGGCACTTTTTGACAGGTGGTGCGCTTCTCAAGGAGTGAAGGATTTTGAGCTACTGCGGGCCTTGATAATTATGGAAGACTTTAAGAACTGTCTCCCTGAGAGGGTTACTACTTACCTTAATGAGCAGAAGGTGAATGAGGTGTCTAAGGCTGCGGTGTTGGCAGATGAGTATGTATTGACTCATAAATCTGATTTTGTTGGGCGATCCTATAGTATTGGTGCACGGCCGGTTGATCGTGGTGGTGTCGCCGGTGGCAGTGTCAAAGCTGTTTCTGTGCCTGCAAATGGCAGCACGTTGATACAGGGGGAGGTCCGAGCTGATAAGGTTGACGGAAATGTAAGGACTGATGAAGGTCCTGTGTGCTACTATTGTAGAAGGAGAGGGCACATGTTAAAGTCGTGTCCCGTTCTGAAGCAGAAAAATGCAAAGCCTGTGGCTTTGGTGGGTGCACAGAAGGCACCTGTCGTACCTGAGGTGCCTGAGTCTGATGAGTGTAGGAATTATTCTGCGTTCATCATGAATGGTTTTGTTTCTCTAGAGGATGGGGGTGATAGAGTTCCAGTATCCATCTTGCGTGATACTGGTGCTACTCAGTCCTTTATATTGGATGGTTTTCTGGGGAATCATCGGTTGGGTCAAGTGTCCCAGTGGTAGGATTCGGGATGGATGACATGGTAGTGCCTTTGCATACCGTGCGTCTCGAGTCCGAGTTGGTTTCAGGCCGGGTAACTGTTGGGTTACGGCCGTGTTTTCCCGTTGGGGGAGTTTCTGTGATTTTGGGGAATGACTTGGCAGGAGGTAGAGTTTTAGTCACTCCTGAGGTGACGGCTGTTCCGATGGTGCAGAGTCCTGATAGATTGGCTATGCAGCATCCAAAGGTCTTCGCAGCTTGTGCTGTCACGAGGGCTATGGCTAAGAGCCAGGCGAAGTTTGAGGATGTGGTGGACCTCAGTGAGAGCATTTTTGGGGATCAGGATGATAGATCCTGTGTTGTGAAGGGTGTTTCTCCATCTCAAGATGGGATAGTGTCTGGAAATGTGCCGGTGTCACTGTCACGTGACCGGCTGGTTGAGGAGCAAAAGAGTGATCCAGGTTTATCTGATCTGTGCGACTGCGCAGTGCCTGAGGGGGATATGGATTCCACAGCAAAGGGGTATTTTCTAAGGGATGGCTTACTGATGCGAAAGTGGTCTCCCTTGGATATATCTGGGCATGATGATTGGAGCGTGGTTGATCAGATTGTGATGCCTCGTCGGTATAGGGACGAGATACTCTGTTTGGCTCATGATGGTCCTCTGGGTGGACATTTGGGGGTCAATAAGACGTATGACCGCATCTTACGGAATTTTTTTTGGCCAGGGTTGAAAAAGGACGTGAAACAGCACTGCAGGTGTTGTCACATTTGCCAGGTGGCAGGAAAGCCGAACCAATCGATTGTTCCTGCGCCTTTATATCCAATCCCTGTGGTCGGTGAGCCGTTTGAGCGGATTCTAGTTGATTGTGTGGGCCCTCTACCTCGGACAAGGATGGGCAACAAGTTTTTATTAACAATTATGTGTGCGACTACCCGCTTTCCGGAGGTGGTCCCTTTGCGTAGAATTACTGCCCCTGCAATTGTTAAGTCTCTCACTAAGTTTTTTTTCGTTGTTCGGTTTGCCCAAGGTTGTGCAAAGTGACCAAGGTACCAACTTCATGTCGAAGGTTTTTAGTCAGGTAATGAAGTTGATAGATATTAAGCATTGTTACTCCAGTGCGTATCATCCTGAGAGCCAGGGAGCTCTCGAGAGGTTTCACCAGACTTTGAAATCTATGTTGAGGACTTACTGCCTGGAGTTTGAAAAAGACTGGGATGAGGGAGTTCATCTAGTTATGTTTGCGGTGCGTGAGGTCGTGCAGGAGTCTTTAGGGTTCAGTCCTGCTGACCTGGTGTTCGCGCATACTGTACGTGGTCCGTTGAGGGTCCTGAAGGAGAAATGGTTGCAGGAGGATACAAAACGTAGTATTTTAGACCACGTCTGTACTTTTCGCTCTAGACTGAGGAGGGCATGCGAACTGGCAATGGGTAATCTTGCCTCTGCTCAGTCTGGGATGAAGGACTGGTTCGACAGAAAGGAGCCTGTGGAGGTTGATGGGTCGGAGCTATGTCCTTCTAAGCCTGTTTTGGCTGCAGTGGTGCTGCCCCCTGACACGGGTGGTGATGTGGGGGAGGCACGGTTGTCTGTGGCAGTAACGCAGGGAAAGCTGAGTAACTCTGAGGCTTTGGAGACGCTTCCCTTGCGGTTGTCTCATTTGACTGGCATATCCGTGGCAAGGATGATGTATTGGTTGATGCATTGTCGCGCCAGTGATGTCTGTGTTACTGAATAGTTGCTGAAATTTGGTGGTGTTTTTTAGTTCATTTTCAGAAACTTATTCAGTATATTTGGGTGGGGGTGTTAGGCGCTTCCCCCCCCTCGTGAATGCTATGTACTTACTTCTCTGTTTCTATCCCAAGTACAGGCCTCGTGGCTGTGAGTCTGGAATCGAGGGGTTAAAGGCTCCTGTACCCGATTGGCCCAGCTGCGTCAGGTGACGGGTGACTCATCTGAAGTATAAATACGAGAGCTTCCCAGGATCCTTCTCTTCGTCGTAGACTCTGACTGATGAGCAGACTGTTGGTGGGGGCCGAGGCAGCCTGACCACATGGCATAGAACTTTGTGTATTTTCACCATTCCTTGTTAACAGATATTGAGTTGGGACGGATAAGGGCTGACCTTAGAGTTTTCGTGTATTTTGGTTTCAGGGTTGAATCTCTTTGGGCAGGTTTTGGAATCTCCGGTTCGACGGCCCATGGTGTGGCTGGCTGGAGCATTATTAAATTGTTTGTCGGTTTATCCATATCCCTGACTGGGTTGTTTAAATCAGGTTTGAGTTTTGTGTTACAATGAATAATTAAAACTGTTTTTTTGAACCTGAACCTGGTTTTTGACTTGTGTTACGTGGCTCTGAAGTACTTGCATTCGGGAGTCGTAACACACTGCTTCCTCACAAGTTGGATATTTGATCAGGAAAACTAAAATGCAAATAAATATAGTTAAATTAATATCGAGCAACATCTAGTTACCTATGCCTCACTGCGTCATTCTTCTCTTAACTTTTTTAGCTTAATATGGCTGAAAGTTACTGAAAGAAATCTGGTAAATATTAATTTTTTTCTTGACAAAAATTCTACTGAACAACAATTTATAAAATAAATCACTGCGGTGTCAGACTCACGAGAAGAATGATAGCATACTGTATTTGATTTTAAATTAAAAGAATTCTGCTGTGGGCAGATTATTATTTTCATCTTGAAATAATGTAGTCGAAATGTCGCCTGTGTAGGCCTGTAATTCTATTTACTGTGGTTTGACTGAAATGCGTGGGCTTCAAATGCAATTTCAGCAGCCTGTGGTCAAAGTTGCACCCACATCGTGCTGTGCACTGTTTTATTGCTGCCTTCTCTCCCCCTTTAAATTGTGCCTTCTTACTTTTGCAGCTCTGATCAAAGAAACATAGAAAATATGTGCAGGAGGAGGCCATTTGGCCCTTCAAGTTAGCACCGCGATTTATTGTGATCATGGCTGATCATCCACAATCAGTAACCCATGCCTGCCTTCTCCCCATCCCCCTTGATTCCGCTAGCCCCTAGAGCTCTATCTAATGGGCCTGTCCGCGATTTTTCGGCAACTGGAACGGCGACTGTCAGAGTGGAACACACACACAGACACATCACTTCATTCACTTGCCCGTTATGCAGGCGGGGGGCAGGGCAAGCGGGGAGAGCACTGTCTAAAAAATGAACATGGTGCAAAGCCAAGTTGAAACAGACACACACTGCGATGAACATGAACGTTGGCGCTGTAATTAAGACGGCTAAAGCACAGTGTGCGGTAAGTCCTTTAAAAGAGGGGAGGAGTGGGGGGTGGTGTGCAATGGGGGGTGAAGGGGGGAGAAGGAGTGGAGACAACTTTTAAGAACCAGAGATACACGGCTGTGAAGCTCGGCGGACATTTAACATTACTGGTCGGTTATCCTTGTTCTCAAAACTACTGCTGACATTTTTTTTCCCCAATGAGCCAATGAAATTCATCGGTCAGCACCGGCTCCAACCTACGAGAACCTCCGAGAACCTTCGACCTCTTGGCAAACCACTAGGACCTCCTGGTGACCCACCTACGGATCGCAAAATCTTGCTACTCTCCATGGCGACTTCATTTAAGTGTTGAAACGTGTTGAAAAATTGACGCCGACCATAATGAGGCCACGACTAGTTCCCAGAATACAGGAACTCCTCACGACCATGAAGGCGACTCCCCGGCAACCACCCGCGAACATGTGGCAACTGCATAGTCTCCTCCAGTCGCCTAAAAAGTCGCCTAAGTGGAACAGGCCCATAACATTTTTTAAACTAATCCACTGAATTGGCCTGTATTGCCTTCTGTGGCAGAGAATTCCACAAATTCACAACTCTCTGGTTGAAAAAGTTATTCTCATCTGTTTTAAATGTCCTCCCCTTTATTCTTACACTGTGGCACCTGGTTGTGGACTCCCCCAACATTGGGAAAACATTTCCTACATCTAGCTTGACCAGTCCTTTTATAATTTTATATGTTTCTATAAGAACCCCCCCTCATCCTTCTTTGTTCCAGTGAATACGTCCAATCTTTCCTCATATGACCGTCCCATCATCCTGGGGGATTAACCTTGTGAACCTACACTGCACTCCCTCAATAGCAAGGATGTCCTTCCTCAAATTAGGAAACCAAAACTGCACACAATACTCCAGATGTGGTCTCACTAGGGCCCTGGACAACTGCAGAACGACCTCTTTACTCCTATACTCAAATCCTCTTGTTATGATGGCCAACATGCTATTAGCTTTCTTCACTGCCTGCTGTACCTGCATGCTTCCTTTCTGTGACTGATGAACAAGGACACCCAGGTCTAGTACTTCTCTGTTTCATAATCTGACACCATTGAGATAATAATCTGCCTCCTTGTTTTTGCCGCCGAAGTAGATAACCTCATATTTATCTACAATATACTGCATCAGCCATGCATCTGCCCACTCACTCCACCTGTCCAAGTCACCCTGCAACCTCCTAGCATCCTCTTCGCAGTTCACACTGCCACCCAGCTTTGTGTCATCTACAAATTTGCTAGTGATACATTAAATTCCATCATCAAAATCATTAATATATATTGTAAATAGTTGTGGCCCCAGCACCGAGCCTTGCGGCACTCGCCACTGCCTGCCATTCAGACAGGTACCCATTTATTCCCACTCTTTGTTTCCTGTCTGCCAACCAATTCTCTATCCATGCCAATACCCTACACCCAATACCATGTGCTCTAATTTTGCCCACGAATCTCCTGTGTGGGACCTTATCAAAGGCTTTCTGAAAGTCCAGGTACACTACATCCACTGGCTCTCCTTCATCCATTCATCCATTTTACTTGTCATATCCTCAAAAAAGATTAGAAGATTAATCAAGCAGCATTTCCCCTTCATAAATCCATGCTGACTTGGACCAATCCTGTTACTGCTATCCAAGATGGCGGCACGCACAGTCGCAGCAGCTCGAAGCTCTCCCTTTCGGTGCTTTTTTTGTGTGTTTTTGTTTGTATGTCTGTTTGACAATGTTACGTTTTTGTCGTGCGAATCTCACCTTCAGCCGACAGGATCTTCTGATTATCGGATTACAGTGTAAACAGGCAGTTAAGTGTGTTTTTCTGCATTCACGCAACATACCGGAGGAGATAGCCAGGACACCGGGCTCTCCGTGGATTGTTGTCGGCCCCAGCAAACGCTGGAGACGGAGGAGGCACAGGAAGCAAAAGCGTGGTCGCCGGTCCGGACTACTCGCTAGGCTAAGGCAACAACCACATAAACCACCGCTACCCAGCATAATTCTCACCAACGCCAGATCTATCACCAACAAAATGGACGAACTAAGACTACAGGTCGCCGCAAATAAATTCATCGCGGACAGTTGCATTCTGCTAATAACAGAGACGTGGCTACACGCACTTGTACCGGACGGAGCCATTGAGCTAGCAGGCCGCACAGCATTTCACTGGGATAGAAACAAAGACTCCGGTAAGAGCAAAGGAGGGGGGTTATGCATCTACGTTCACAACAACTGGTGCACAAATACCACAATCATAGACAGACACTGTTCTGCTGATTTGGAGTACCTGATAGTTAGATGCAGGCCTTTCTACCTTCCACGTGAGTTTACCGTGGTCATAGTTACAGCTGTGTATATCCCACCGGATGCTAATGCTAGCATAGCCCTAGGCTACCTCCATAGCGCTATCAGCAAACAAGAGAACACCTATCCCAAAGCAGCCCATATCATAGCTGGTGATTTCAATCACGCAGACTTAAAATCAGTTCTCCCCAAGTTTGAACAACACATCAAATGTGCAACCAGGGGAGAAAATACATTAGACAAGGCCTTCTCAAACATCAAGAAGGGGTTTAGAGCCACACCACTACCACACTTAGGCCAGTCAGATCACCTATCCATTCACTTAGCACCAGCATTCACTTAGCACCCCCCTCAGGAGAAAAGCTCAACCCACCACCAGGACTGTTAAAACTTGGCCTGAAGGAGCTTCCTCACAGCTACAGGACTGCTTTGAAAGGACAAACTGGGACATTTTTGGAAATCGGGACTTGGAGGAGTACACATCCACGGTACTCTTTTACATCCAGAACTGTGTTGACAACGTCACCGTCGACAAACTCATCCGGGTGTACCCCAACCAGAAGCAGTGGATGACAAAAGAGGTCCAAACTCTCCTCAAGGACCGCAACACCGCCTTCAGGTCTGGCGATAGAGCCCTGTACAGCGCTGCTAGAGCCAACCTGAAGAAAGGCATCAGGGATGCCAAAGCGGCCCACAAGAGGAAGATAGAGGACCACTTTAACAACAACGATCCACGGCGGGTGTGGCAGGGCATCCAGCACATCACCAACTACAAGCCCAGCAACAGCACGACGGCCGACGGCGACGCCTCACTGGCAGAGGAGCTGAACTGCTTCTTTGCTCGCTTCGAGGCAGAACCAGAAGAGTTTGTCACCATTCTCCCACCAGCCCCTAACAACAACAACTACACCCTCACTGTGCAGGAGCATGAAGTGAGGCGGGTGCTCAGGGCGGTGAACCCGAGAAAGGCTGCCAGCCCGGATGGCGTGACAGGAAGGGTTCTGAAGGAATGTGCAGACCAGCTCTCCGAGGTCTTCACGAAATTCTTCAACCTGTCCCTGTCCAAATCCATCATCCCACCGTGCCTGAAGTCTGCCACAATCATCCCACTACCGACCGGTCGCTCTCACACCAGTCATCATGAAGTGTTTCGAGAGGCTGGTCCAGCAGCACATCAAAGCCAGCCTCCCACCCACCTTCGATCCACACCAGTTTGCCTACAGAGCAAATAGGTCCACTGAGGATGCCATCGCCACTGCTCTTCACACTGCACTGACCCACCTCGAACACCAGGGGAGCTATGTGAGGATGCTTTTCATTGACTTTAGCTCCGCCTTCAATTCCATCATCCCCAGCAGACTGGTCACCAAACTCATGGATTTAGGACTCTCCCAACCCATCTGCCTCTGGATCAAGGACTTTCTGTCTAACCGCCCCCAGACCGTCAGACTGGGCCATCACCTCTCCACCCCCATCACACTCAGCACCGGCTCCCCACAGGGCTGTGTGTTGAGCCACCTCCTCTACGCCCTCTACACCCACGATTGTGCCCCCGCCCACTCCACCAACACCATCGTCAAGTTTGCGGACGACACGACTGTGGTTGGACGTATCGCAGGAGGAGATGAGACAGCTTACAGGGAGGAAGTCCAAAGGCTGGAAGCGTGGTGTTCAGACAACAACCTCATCCTAAACACCACAAAAACAAAGGAAATTATCATAGACTTCCGTAAGAACAGTGCAGCCCCCAAACCCCTATTCATCAATGGGGACTGTGTGGAAAGGGTCTCAGACTTCAGATTCCTGGGCACACAAATTACGGAGGATCTCTCCTGGACTACAAACACCACCACAGCAGTCAAGAAGGCCCAGCAGCGACTCTACTTTCTGAGGATCCTCAGGAAAAACAACCTGGAGGAGAAGCTGCTGGTGTCCTTCTACCGCTGATCCATCGAGAGTGTACTGGCGTACTGTATAACCACATGGTATGCCAGCTGCTCTGCAGCGGACAGGAGAGCCCTTCAAAGGGTCATCAACACCGCACAAAAAATCACTGGCTGCCCACTGCCCTCCCTGAAGGACATCTTCAGCTCTCGCTGCCTTGGCAGGGCAGCCAACATCCTGAAGGACCCTTCCCACCCTGGACACAACCTGTTCCACCTGCTGTCCTCTGGCAGATGGTACAGGTCTTTCAAAACTCGCACAAACAGACTCAGAGACAGCTTCTACCCCATAGCCATACGTGAACTTAACAATGCAAAATAAGAAATAACACTCACATTCAACTGAATGGTTCTACCTCAGCTGCTATTGTTATTTATCTGTAAAAAAAAAATTTATATGTATATATTTTTACCTTTTCTTATATATTTAAAATTGCTCTTGTGAATCGCACCGTGGGATTGACTTTTAAATTTTGTTGTACCATGTGCAATGACAATAAAGAGATTCGTTCATTCATTCATTCAAATGCACCGTTATTGCTTCTTTAATAATTGACTCTTCCCCACCACCGATGTCAGGCTAACTGGCCTATAATTCCCTGTTTTCTCTCTCGCTCCATTCTTGAAAAGTGGGATAATATTAGTATCCTCCAATCCACAGGAACTGATCCTGAATCTATAGAACATTGGAAAATGATTACCAATGAGTCCAAGATTTCTAGAGCCACCTCCTTGAGTACCCTGGGAAGCAGACCATCAGCACTGGGGATTTATCAACCTTTAGTCCCATCAGTCAACCCAATACTATTTCTCGCCTAATGCTAATTTATTTCCGTTCCTCTGTCTCCCTAGATCCTCTGTCCTCTAGTACATCTGGGAGATTGTTTGTGTCTTCCTTAGTTAAGGCAGAACCAGTTCAACTCTTCTGCCATTTGCTTGTTCCCCTTAATAATTTCACCTGTTTCTGCGATTCCTTTGAAGGACCCACATTTATCTTTACTAATCTTTTTCCCTTAACATACCTAAAGAAGCTTTTAATATCCTTCTTTATATTCCTGGCCAGCATACCTTCGTACTTCATCTTTTCTCCTTCTGATGTCCTTTGAAAGTTTCCCAATCCTCTGTCTTCCTGCTACTCTTTGCTGTGTTATACACATTTTCTTTTAGTTTTATTCCATCCCTAACTTCCCTTGTCAGCCACGGTTGCCTCTTACTCCCCTTAGAATCTTTCTTCATCTTTGGAATGAAACGATCCTGCATCTCCTGGACTATGCCTAGAAATTCCCGCCATTGCTGTTCCCCCATCATTCCTGCTAGGATCCTTTTCCAGTCAACCTTGGCTAGCTCCTCTCTCATGCCTTCATAGTCCACTTTGTTCAACAGCAACACTGACACTTCTGATTTAACCTTCTCCCTCTCAAATTGCAGATCAAAACTTATCATATTATTGTTACTACCTCCTAGCAGTTGCTTTACCTTGAGTTCCCTTTACCTTGGTTGATTACACAACACTAAATCCAGAATTGCCTTCTATCTGGTAAGCTCCAGTATAAGCTGCTCTAAGAATCCACCTAGGAGGCACTCTACAAACTCCCTTTCTTGGGCTTGAGAACCAACCTGATTTTCTCAGTCTACCTGCATATTGAAATTTCCCATAACCACAGTGGCATTACCTTTGTAACATGCCAATTTTAACGCCTGCTGCAACTTGCACCCTATATCCAGGCTACTGTTTGGGGGCCTGTAGATAACTCCCATTAGTGTCTTCTTACCTTTACAATTCCTCAATTCTATCCACAGCGACTCTACATCGTCAGTCACTATGTCACCCCTCGCAAGGGACTGAATTTCATCCTTCACCGACAGACCTCGTCTGCCCTGCCTGTTCTTTCTTTAGGATGTAAAACCCTGAATATTCAGTTCCCAGTCCCAATCATCCCACATCCATGTCTCTGTAATCCCCACAGTATCATATCCACCAATCTACCAATCTCTAACTGAGCCTCAAGCTCATCCACTTTACTTCCTATACTTTGTGCATTCATATATAATACGTTTAATCCATCACTCACCTCACCTTTCACAATGATTCCTATTTCACTTGGCCATACATCCTATCCCTTCGTTAATTTCAGTTCCGTTAATTCTGGTGTCTTTCTTAACTTTTCCTATACTCTCTTTCCTTTTAATTCCATCCTTGTAACTCCAATTTGTGATAGGAGGAGAATGAGGCCATTCGGCCCATCAAGTTTACTCTGCCATTCAATCATGGCTGAACTGTCCCTCCCTCCTAACCCCATTCTACTGCCATCTCCCCATAATCTCTGACACTAATCAAGAATCAATCTATCTCTGCCTTAAATATATCCACTGGCGGCCTCCACAGCCTTCTTTAGCAAGGAATTCCACAGATTCACCTCCCTCTGACAAAGTAAATTCCTCCTCATCTCCTTCCTAAAAGAAGGTCCTTTAATTCTGAGGCTATGACATGCTAGACTCTCCCACTGGTGGAAACATCCTCTCCACATCCACTCTATCCAAGCCGTTATCTGTACAGGCAGAATCCCATTTCTGCTTCGAACCTCATTTTAACCCTTCTTCCTGCCTGCATTAGCCTCCCAATAAATGGTGATGTAAACTGATCTCCAGCTCAATTGCAAGCAAAGCCGCATAAGATGGATGTAATCACCCTTGGGAACACCTGCTTTAATTCAATCATTTGTTTAATATCCTCAATGCGCCAGGTTTATTTGTGCATTTGATTCTGGCAGCTGTATTGCTGTTTCAAACAGAAATAATATCAGGCACAGCTACAGGGAACATGACCATGATGAGTTCACTTGAAGCCACAGTCGAATGTCACCAAAATATGAAAGTATTAAAAAATAGCTTCAAAACACTTCATCGTGATATACTCAGGGTCAGGCTTTCAATTCTATGGTTGGATTGTTGGCTACTGCTTCGTCCAAAGAGGTACCTGGAATTCAAGGTGACATTGTAGATTAGTGATTAAGGTGTGGGACTTGTATACAGAGGTCTGTACTATTGATCCAGAAGAATGGATTTGTGCTACTGCAGCTTCTGGGGAATTTAATCCTCAAAGATGTGGGAAATCTGGAACAAAAAAATAAACTAGAATCAGGGAGAGTCACCATTGAAACAGATTTTTGTTGACCTACATAGTTCAGGGAAAGAAATTGACTCTCATTCCTGCTAACTGCGACTTTGAATCCACTAATGCAAAGATTTACATGTATATATCACCTTTCACAATCTCAGGACAATCTAAAATATTCTATGTGTAGGAAGGAACTGCAGATGCTGGTTTAAACCGAAGATAGACACAAAATGCTGAAAAAACTTCAGAAGGGTCTCGACCCGAAATGTCACCCATTCCTTTTACCCAGAGATGCTGCCAGTCCCGCTGAGTTACTCCAGCATTTTGTGTCTATCTTCAAAATACTCTATAACTAGTGAAGTTCTTTTGGAAGTATGATTCCTTCTGTAGTGTAAAAATAAACAGATGATTTGGACACAGCATGTTTTTGCAAAGGCAATTTGCTCCTAACATTAGATGAATGAGTAAATATATCAACCAGGGCTCTGGGAATGATACACTTGTATTGTTTTAAAATCTTTCCACTTTATAGGGATGAAGTTGATCTTGGTGATAATAAATGTGCAGGCAAAAGAAAAAAAATATGCCGCAGTTTTGTTGGAATGCAGAGTATACAATAGCAAAAGTTGTCAACACTATAAATCTGCTTCATTGCTGTGGGAAATCTACCAGCATTATTATAAAATTAGCTGCTTTTCCAACTGAACGACAGTGAAAGCACTTCATCAATATTTCATTGACCTTAATCCACTAAAAGTGCCAATACTTACTTGCATTTTTCATTATGTCAGACCAAGGATTCTTAATTCTGTTGTATTTAAATTTTGCGCAGTATTGCTTCCCTCAATCATCAAGCCAATGATTCCAATTTAAAAACAAGGACATTCTCTTCTGCGTGTTACAGATGAAGGATTTCTTGCAATATTGTAGAAGAGGAATGGGAAATTTAACCCTCAAACAGGCGGCACAGTGCACACAGGTAGAGTTGCTGCCTTACTACGGTGCTGTCTGTCCGGAGTTTGTACGTTCTCCCCGTGACCGCGTGGGTTTTCTCCGAGATCTTCGGTTTCCACCCACACTCCAAAGACTTACAGGTTTGTAGATTATTTGGCTTGGTATAAGTGTAAATTTGACCCTAGTGTGTGTAGAATAGTGTTAATGTGCAAGGATCGCAGGTCGGTGCGGACTCGTTGGGTCGAAGGACCTGTTTCCACGCCGTAACTCCAAACTAAATTAAACTATACTAACCAGCATCCTTAAAGGAGATGATCTGGTCAATATCATATTGATGTGGATGAGAGTTTGCTTTGAGTAAATTTAACATAATCTCTGTGGATTGCAACAGTGAATGTAATCCTGACCTGCTGAGTTACTCCCACACTTGGTGCTCTTTCAAGAAGTACTCACTTAGCCACAAAATACCTTGTAACAAACAAAAGGGGACATAAGGGGACATATGTTTTATCCCTATTTTGGTATGTTTGTGCTCTTAATAAAGGTGGAAGGTTCCTTTGATCAGGTCATTTCTGAAGAATGGATGTCGAAAGACCTGATGGCATTTTATAAATGACTCGAACATAACTATTTATGTCAGGATATTTTAATATTGCCACTCATGGAAAGACTTTGAAACTGAAAAATATAACTTGTCCAGTATGATTGTTTGCTCTTATAACAAGGGCTAAATGTCATTGACATAACATTGAACAATGCTGAAAGTACTCAACAGCTCAGGCTTCATCTGTGGAGACTGAAAGATTTATTTAGTCCAAGCTGAGAAATGTTAGAAAAGCTGGAGGGAGAAAGCGTGAAGAAGGGTCTCGACCCAAAACATCACCCATTCCTTCTATCCAGCGATGTTGCCTGTTCCACTGAGTTACTCCAGCATTTTGCGTCTATCTTTGGAAATCAAACATGTTTATTTGGCAGTGAAGGGTGAAGAACAATTACTCTGCATGATAGGCCCTGCTCGCACACTGCGCACTCCAAACTCACGCCCCAGCCACCGGCATTGACCACACCACCAACAACGTGGAGGGACGTGGAACACGTGGGAGCCAAGGGGGATGTGAGCATCACAGAGAACAAGGGGGAACAAAAAATGTCACTATACAATCACGGTACATGTGACAATAAAATTTCTATCTATCTTTCTATCTATCTATCTATCTATCTATCTATCTATCTATCTATCTATCTATCTATCTATCTATCTATCTATCTATCTATCTATCTATCTATCTATCTATCTATCTATCTATCTATCTATCTATCTATCTATCTATCTATCTATCTATCTATCTCTCTCTCTCTCTCTCTCTCTCTCTCTCTCTCTCTCTCTTTCTCTCTCTCTCTCTCTCTCTCTCTCTCTCTCTCTCTCTCTCTCTCTCTCTATCTATCTATCTATCTATCTATCTATCTATCTATCTATCTATCTATCTATCTATCTATCTATCTATCTATCTGTCTATCTATCTATCTATCTATCTACTGGATTTCTCATTTTTCCTGATATAAGATGATCAATCTGAAATATTAATGATGTCTTCATTCTCACATTTTGTCTGACTTGCTGAGTGATTGTATATTTTTCTGTCTCTATCTCAGATTTTCAACATCTGCAGACCTGTGCTATGTTCTCACATTCCTTCGATGTGAGGTCCCAAATTGCAGAGAGTGTTAAATACCTTAAAAAGGCTGGTGATCAGAAAGTCAATGGTTCTGCACCAATAATCTTGATGATCTGCTTTCTAGGACTGCTTTCTCTGGATGTGGATAGGATGTCAGAGATTATGGGGAGAAGGCAAGCGAATGGGGTTAGGAGGGAGAGATTGATCAGCTATGATTGAATGGCAGAGTAGACTTGATGGGCCGAATGGCCTAATTCTGCTCATATCACCTATGACCTCAAGACCTTATGACCATTCACCTTTAGAGCACTAAAACTTTCAACGAGAAGGGTGGTTGCTTAGGTCTTTCTCTAAAGATGGAATTGCCTTTTGAGCAAAATATATGGTGGTGCGTCAGTAATTAATTTACCCTTCTATAAAACTATCACTATACAATTATCCAATACTCATAAAAATATACATTGCTCTGATTGTAAAAGTGCTATATTATAATTCAATAGAAAACTCCTATGATATACTGTAGTAATAAGCCATCTGCTGTCATGGACTAACATCTGCAGTTACACATGTCTGTGCTGGCATTAAATACCTGGAACGACTAATGCCATCTGGCTCATTTCAATCTACATGTTCAGATTTCTGTGTTCATATCAAAGCTTTCTCCTGTTCTTCAGCCTAATTGAAAACAACAATTGAATATCTATTGTCTTGTTAAACAAATAGTGTAGAACTTTTGTCGTATAAATCTGAATTAATTACAGGAGAGACAATTGTTTCTGAATACTTGAAAGAAATTCAGATGAGATGTAATTATGGTTTTTGATGTGTTTTAAACAAATTGTATTAGTGAACATCAAGTTTTGGCAGGTAACAGAGCACATTCCATCTGGTTTCAACAACAGAGAGATGGAAAGTAGAGTAATAACCCAATAAACATTTAAACCCAATCACATATATGAGTTATTCGAACAGAATTAATTGGAGATTTCAATACAATGAATGTCAAGATTTATGAAAACAATAACCGTCAAGACATTTAATATACCTTACATTCGATTATCATTGAATACTTAAATGTTCACATTACGTGTGGCACATTGTAATCTGGAAAACAACAAAAACTCTTCAGTACATCTTTGATCTTACCATTTGGCATTAAATAATTTGGAGACGTTTTTCATGTGAAAATGTATTAAATTCAGCACTCTGCACTCTTCCGATTTTTGTTAAAATTGAGGATGAAGTGCATTTGAAGAAATAACCCAATAGATATATATTAAAAGTTATGTTTTAAAGAGAATTTAAAAAAAAATGAAAATAATAAAATAGGAAAAGCAGGCAACAGTGCATGGTGAATGGCTAAAATAATGAAGTTCTTCAGACAAAGAGGAATAAACTCATAAAGTGGACTTCCAGGTAAAAATAAAGCCACTTAAGATATAATTTCATATCACAAGGGACCATGATATTTTCTGAAGGGATTGGATTAATGAGCCATGCCCTACAATACCCTGAGTATACTTTGCAGTCTCCAATAATCAAACATTTGATAAAGATCTAGTCAAGGTTTCTGAGATGCAATGGTTACAGATTCAGCCAGAAAATTGACAAAAACAAATTTAGCATTAATAGTAAGATTAAACGAGAACTTACCAGTTTGAAGTTTGATCTTTACTTTATGAGGAGTTACGATGAGGGATTACGTGAAGTCCCCGCCAGCACGCATGTGCGACATACTTCAAAGCAGCGGTGTGGAATCACAGAAACAACACAATAATTGAAATAAACATAGTAAAGATAAGGAGAACTAAGATACCAGTTGATCTCTATAATTGAGGGTGGGAGCGGAGGGCACGTAATCCCTCATCACAACTCCTCATAAAATAAAGATCAAACTTCAACTGGTAAGTTCTCGTTTAATCTTACTATTTTACTTCGGAGTCATGTGAGTGACTACGTGAAGATTTTAAAGCTCTGTGATTTCAAACCGTGTAACAGTCCATGCTTCACTCACTGCCGAAGTCATCCAAGGGAGGAAGTATGTTATTATAATCCAACATGAATCTGTTTATAAAACAATAATGGTATTTATTTGAAACAATAACAAATAAAATAATGCTCCCCCGGGCTTAAATTATATATTTGCAGAGTCTAAAATTCTCTCTGCAAATGAAACAGGTTTCACTATTGGCTTGTTGTAGAATGTTTGGAAAGTTCTTTCCATGGACCACCCCGCTGCCAGGATGTGGTCCAATGGCATGTCCATTCTGTTAGCCGCCGATGTGGATGCTGCCCTGGTGGAATGAGATGTGTAAATATCAGTATCCACTCCAGCAGCTCCCAATACCTGTTTGAGCCATCTAGAGATGGTTTGACATGACACCCGACCACGTGGCTTTTTGTGGCTGACCCATAGTGCCTTTTCTCTCCTTCGGGAATCTTTGGTTGTGTTGATATATAGTAGTATGTGTGTCATGACACATAAACGGGGGTCAGTTGGGTACGCCCGGAATTCCATAATGAGTCCTGAAGTTCCTGGTCTGCTCTGTTTTACCAGCTCCTGAATGGTGAATGTTATTTGGTCAGATGTTATGACCATATTGTCCAGTCTGAGTAGGTAAAGGGACTGGACCCCTTGTGTTGAGACAAACGCCATCAGCATAGCCGTTTTCAGGGTTAGCTGTTCCAGAGTGAGGGATCTGGCTGGTGGCCACCCCCTTAGGTATGTCAGGACAACGCTGACATCTCAGATCTTGGTGTACCTAGGTCTAGGGGGGTTTGTATTGAAGATCCCTCTCATTGATTTGGCCACCAGCGGATGAGACCCTATGGCCTGTTGTCCTGGTGCCTGCCTCAGAAAGGCTGACAGTGCACTCCTAGCACAATTGATAGTGCTATAGCTCAGACCTTCATTGTGGTGAAGGCTGGCCAGGAACTCCAGTACATTTGTTATGGTTGTTGATCTGTATGTTGTCCCTGTTCTTGAGCAGTATGTTTCCCATTTTCTGATACTGGAGAGGTATTGTTTCTTGGTGGAAAGTCAGTGAGATGCTGTCATCGTGTCCATCGTCCTATTTGACAATCCCAGGTCCAGTAAAGGTATTTTTAGAATCTGCAACCCAGAGGTATATTCTGTCATGGCATGGGTGACTTTCGCCTGAGACAGGGTGGATCAGTAGATCTGGTCCGCTGGGAATGGTCATGGGTGGTTCAATGACCCTGTCAAGGACCACTGGGAACCATGGCTGTGTAGGCCAGTCGGGTACTATCAAAATGCCTGAAGCAGAGTCCATCTGTATCTTGCGTAGCACCCGACTGATGAGGCATAAGGGGGGAAAGGCATAGAAAAAATAGTTCCCCCTGTTCAGCGAGAATGCATCCATCGCCGCTGCCTCAGGGTCTGGTTCCCAAGCGACATATATTGGTACCTGGTGATTCAGTTGGGATACAAAGAGATCGATATCTGGTGTTCCATATTGCTTTGTAATTTCAGCAAATGCTTTGGGGTTTAACATCCATTCTGTGTTATCATTAAACTTGCGTGACCTGGTGTCTGCCACTGTATTTAGCTTACCTGGTAGGTAAGTTGCTGATAGCCAAATATGTTCGTCGACACACCATTGCCAGATTGTGTTGACCAAATTATCACATGATATCGATTTTATCCTGCCCATATGGTTAATATAGGCCACCACTGTGGTTTTGTCAATCTGTAAACGGACATGCAAATGGTGCATATTTGAACAATATGCTTTTAACCCATAGAACACACCCAACATTTCCAAATAGTTTATACCCAGTGTATGTAGTAGTGATGATTCTAGATTAGTCCATCTACCACCTGTACTGGATATGGTATTAGTTGCTCCCCAGCCTTGAGCACTGGCATCTGTTTGTATTGTTAATGTTGGATTATTGATAATGATGTGACTGGAACTATGTCAAATGTTCTCTTACCACCATTGTAACTCTGATATTGCTTCAATTGGTAATGTCATGGTTCGGTCAAAGTGACCTGCAGTGTTTTTTTAATGCCTGCACCTTTGCTCTTTGTAAGTTTTGATAATGCAAAGGTCCAAACTGGGTAGCTGGAAATGCTGCTACTAATTTCCCAATTACTCTTGCCACTTGTCGAATGGTTGGTTGATTGTTAACCATTAATTTGTTACAGGCTTGTGCCAATTCTGCTGATTTTTCTTTTGGCAACGTAACAGATATGTGGACTGAGTTAATTGTGAATCCCAGATAGTCCATAGTTGCGGATGGCGTAAACTTAGATTTATCTGGATGTATGACAAACCCCAACGAATTTGCGAAGAAGAGGATTTCTTGGAATGTATGCGGGATTGTTTTCTAAACCAACATGTAGAGGAACCAAAGAGAGAGCAGGCTATTCTAGATTGGGTATTGAGTAATGAGGAAGGGTTAGTTAGCAGTCTTGTTGTGCGTGGCCCCTTGGGCAAGAGTGACCATAATATGGTTGAGTTCTTCATTAGGATGGAGAGTGACATTGTTAATTCAGAAACAAGGGTCCTGAACTTAAAGAAAGGTAACTTTGAGGGTATGAGACGTGAATTGGCCAAGATAGACTGGCGATTGATTCTTAATGAGTTGACGGTGGATATGCAATGGAAGGCATTTAAAGACTGCATGGATGAACTACAACAATTGTTCATCCCAGTTTGGCAAAAAAATAAATCAGGGAAGGTAGTGCATCCGTGGAAATCAGGGATAGTATCAAAACAAAAGATGAAGCTTACAAATTAGCCAGAAAAAGTGGCCTACCAGAGGACTGGGAGAAATTCAGAGACCAGCAGAGGAGGACAAAGGGCTTAATTAGGAAAGGGAAACTAGTTTATGAAAGAAAACTGGCAGGGAACATAAAAACTGACTGCAAAAGCTTTTATAGATATGTGAAGAGAAAAAGATTAGTTAAAACAAATGTAGGTCCCTTGCAGTCAGAAACAGGTGAATTGACCATGGGGAACAAGGACATGGCAGAGCAATTGAACAACTACTTTGGTTCTGTCTTCACTAAGGAAGACATAAATAATCTGCCGGAAATAGCAGGGGACCGGGGGTCAAATGAGATGGAGTTACTGAGTGAAATCCAGGTTAGCCGGGAAGTGGTGTTAGGTAAATTGAATGGATTAAAGGCCGATAAATCCCCAGGGCCAGATAGGCTGCATCCCAGAATACTTAAGGAAGTAGCCCCACAAATAGTGGATGCATTAGTGATAATTTTTCAAAACTCTTTAGATTCTGGAGTAATTCCTGATGATTGGAGGGTAGCTAATGTAACCCCACTTTTTAAACAGGGAGGGAGAGAGAAAACGGGGAATTACAGACCAGTTAGTCAAACGTTGGTAGTGGGGAAACTGCTAGAATCAGTTATTAAAGATGGGATAGCAGCACATTTGGAAAGTGGAGAAATCATTGGACAAAGTCAGCATGGATTTATGAAAGGTAAATCATGTCTGACGAATCTGTTAGAATTTTTCGAGGATGTAACTAGTAGAGTGGATAAGGGAGAACCAGTGGATGTGTTATATCTGGACTTTCAGAAGGCTTTCGACAAGGTCCCACATAAGAGATTAGTATACAAACTTAAAGCACACGGTATTGGGTGTTCAGTATTGATGTGGCTAGGGAACTGGCTGGCAGACAGGAAGAAAAGAGTAGGAGTAAATGGGTCCTTTTCACAATGGCAGGCAGTGACTAGTGGGTACCGCAAGGCTCAGTGCTGGGACCCCAGCTATTTAAGATATATATTAATGATTTGGACGAGGGAATTGAATGCAACATCTCCAAGTTTGTGGATGACACGAAGCTGGGGAGCAGTGTTAGCTGTGATGAGGATGCTAGGAGGCTGCAAGGTGACTTGGATAGGCTGGGTGAGTGGGCAAATGCATGGCAGATGCAGTATAATATGGATAAATGTGAGGTTATCCACTTTGGTGGCAAAAACAGGAAAGTAAACTATTATCTGAATGGTGGCCGATTAGGAAAGGGGGAGTTGCAACGAGACCTGGGTGTCATGGCACACCAGTCATTAAAAGTAGGCATGCAGGTGCAGCAGGCAGTGAAGAAGGTGAATGGTATGTTAGCATTCATAGCAAAAGGATTTGAGTATAGGAGCAGGGAGGCTCTACTGCAGTTGTACATGGTCTTGGTGAGACCACACCTAGAGTATTGCGTACAGTTTTGGTCTCCTAATCTGAGGAAAGTCATTCTTGCCATAGAGGGAGTACAGAGAAGGTTCACCAGACTGATTCCTGGGATGTCAGGACTTTCATATGAAGAAAGACTGGATAGACTCAGTTTGTACTCGCTAGAATTTAGAAGATTGAGGGGGATCTTATAGAAACTTACAGAATTCTTAAGGGGTTGGACAGGCTAGATGCAGGAAGATTGTTTCCGATGTTGGGGAAGTCCAGAACAAGGGGTCACAATTTAAGGATAAGGGGGAAATCTTTTAGGACCGAGATGAGGAAAACATTTTTCACACAGAGAGTGGTGAATCTCTGGAATTCTCTGCCGCAGAAGGTAGTTGAGGCCAGTTTGTTGGCTATATTTAAGAGGGAGTTAGATGTGGCCCTTGTGGCTAAAGGGATCAGGGGGTATGGAGAGAAGGCAGGTACAGGATACTGAGTTGGATGATCAGCCATGATCATATTGAATGGCGGTGCAGGCTCGAAGGGCCGAATGGCCTACTCCTGCACCTATTTTCTATGTTTCTATGTTTCAAATAAATGTTTAGTAGCTAATACTGCTGAATTAGCTAATTCCATGGTTTTGCCTATTATCAAAATATCATCAAGATATGCCATGACCATATGTTTTTCTTTTCTTAACATAGACCATATAAACCATATAACAATTACAGCACGGAAACAGGCCATCTCGACCCTTCTAGTCCGTGCCGAACACGTATTCTCCCGTGGTCCCACATACCTGCGCTCAGACCATAACCCTCCATTCCTTTCCCGTCCATATAACTATCCAATTCATTTTTAAATGATAAAAACGAACCTGCCTCCACCACCTTCACTGGAAGCTCATTCCACACAGCCACCACTCTCTGAGTAAAGAAGTTCCCCCTCACGTTACCCCTAAACTTCTGTCCCTTAATTCTCAAGTCATGTCCCCTTGTTTGAAACTTCCCTACTCTCAGTGGGAAAAGCTTATCCACGTCAACTCTGTCTATCCCTCTCATCATTTTAAAGACCTCTATCAAGTCCCCCCTTAACCTTCTGCGCTCCAAAGAATAAAGCCCTAACTTGTTCAATCTTTCTCTGTAACTTAGTTGCTGAAACCCAGGCAACATTCTAGTAAATCTCCTCTGTACTCTCTCTATTTTGTTGACATCCTTCCTATAATTAGGCGACCAAAATTGTACCCCATACTCCAGAATTGGCCTCACCAATGCCTTGTACAATTTTAACATTACATCCCAACTTCTATACTCAATGCTCTGATTTATAAAGGCCAGCACACCAAAAGCTTTCTTTACCACCCTATCTACATGAGATTCCACTTTCAGGGAACTGTGCACAGTTATTCCCATATCCCTCTGTTCACCTGCATTCTTCAATTCCCTACCATTTACCATGTACGTACTATTTTGATTTGTCCTGCCAAGATGTAGCACCTCACACTTATCAGCATTAAACTCCATCTGCCATCTTTCAGCCCTCTCTTCCAACTGGCATAAATCTCTCTGTAGACTTTGAAAATCTACTTCATTATCCACAACGCCACCTATCTTAGTATCATCTGCATACTTACTAATCCAATTTACCACACCATCATCCAGATCATTGATGTACATGACAAACAACAGTGGACCCAACACAGATCCCTGTGGCACCCCACTAGTCACGGGCCTCCAACCTGACAAACAACCATCCACCGTTACTCTCTGGCATCTCCCATTCAGCCACTGTTGAATCCATCTTGCTACTCCACCATTAATACCCAACCATTGAACCTTCTTACCAGGGCTGGTGTTAATATCTTGGTAAACAGTCTTGGGGCTGATGTTAGATCATTAGGCAATGATTTGTACTGCCATTGTTGCCCCATCCAGTTAAATTTTAGGTGTCTACGATGATCCTTATGAATGGGTACTGAATAGTATGCATCTTTTAGGTCGATGCTTGCCATAAAGTATCCTTTGGAAATCAATTTTTTGGCAGTCACAAATGTTTCCATTTTAAAGTGTATAACCTAACAAAAGTATTCAATGTGGTTAAGTCAATGATGATGCGACATCCACCATCTTTTTTGGTTTTGATAAATATATTTGATACGAATTCCAAAGGTTCATGTTTAGATTTCTCTATGATTCCCTTTGTATGTAACCTCACCAGTTCTGCTTGTCCCTCACATTTTTCTTTTAGTGAGAGGGAAAATCTCCTTTGGGGTGCATGCTGAACTGGTGGCATTTTTTCTTGAATAAATTCAATTTTATATCCTTGAATACTTTTTAGTATATAATTATCAAGTGTGATAGTCCTCCATGCTTCCAAAAACAGGTGTAGTCTCCCCCCGTTGGCAAAATCCCCCCACCTTTTATGTACTGGTAGGAACCAGACCCACCTACCTCCATTGTTATTGGTAGAATGTTCACTTCTTGGGCTTCTGGTCCCTTGTCTGTCGGGGTGGTGCTGTGGGGGGGGGGGGGGTGGCGCATTTTCCATGGGGCCCGCTCTGAGCCCTGTCCTAAAAAAGACTTACGGGGATGATATGCGGGCCCCGAGCTTTCACCAGTACCATGAAGTAGACGCCTACTGGTGGATGCGTAGGGATACTGCCATCTGGGTTGCGTGGTTTTGCAAGTACTGGGGCCTGCCCTCATGAGTCCAAATGCCTTGGATTCTTCATCCAGATCTTTGACTTGCTTTGGTAAGTCTTTTCCAAATAGCAGGATCTGTGGCTCTGAGGTCGGCGTTCTACACAGTCCTGCGAATTTTGGGTTGAGGGCAGGTCTTATGGCCTCCTTCCGGAGGTTGTTGATCTCATATTGTGTGTTGCACAGCAGAGTCAGGGTGTCCAGTTGATTGGTTGTCATGTCAACCCCGTCCACGGAATGAGCATATGAAGTGATGGCCGACGTCAGGAGCTTCAGTATTTTTTGCAATTTAAGTTCTTGGGTTCTGATACCCTGCCCAATGTACCCCCAGATTTGACTGTTAACGGCAGGCACATTGAGCGAAATGCAATTTTCGGGAGGCGTGTAAAGATCCAATGCTTCATTGACTACCTGTTCTCGGAGTGGTTTAAAGGGCAGGTAGTCAATATTGGCCGCCAGTTTAGGCTGTAACAACTGTCCCGCTCGCGGTGTTGCCACGTTGCGGTTCACCACTCCCAGCAACTCTTCCTGATGCTGTACCACCAGCATAATCCCGTGTTCTTCAGCCAGTGACCCCTGTTCTTGACCAGCCCAGTCCTGGTCGCCAACGCTCCCCTCTGCTGAGGGTGATGCGATGGCCAGTGCTTGATAATGCACTGGAGCAGGAGTGCTTGTGCTCCCTTGGTGAGCTTGCCCCATCTCCCGGAGCAAGTCTCGCTGGAGCATTTGATCCATGAGCCTTTCCATGCGGCCCAAACGGCCATCTCTGCCGCTCTCGGGCGGTGAGTCTTCCGCACCGGACTCATCCGAGTAAACCGGCCAGTCCGACTTCCGTTTAGCCTTGCCTCCAGCCCGCTGCGGTTGTTCGAGCTGTGCTAGCGGCGCTGGGCTTGGCTCGGAAATATTGTCGGTGACTGAGGACCGCAGCGTGTGCGGTCCAGGTGCCACCAGTCGCCCACCACTCCTGGGACCCCACTGGTCCATTGCAGTCGGACGGGGTACGACCTTCTTTGGTTGTTTTCCCTTGTTCATATTACTGTAAGGTAAAGCCGAACAAGGGTTCCAAAATACGACCTCAGAGTAAGCTTACTTACCTGGAGGTCCCGTTTTTAAACTTGTTGCGGGAGAGCTCGTACTCCCGTCCGTCGCTGTTGCACTGCGTGAGACGCTATGTCGCGCATGCGTGCTGGCGGGGTCTTCACGTAGTCACTCACGTGACTCTGAAGTAAAATTGTAATATTTAATTATATTACAGGCAAAACCTAAGTAAGCTAACATGTTAAAATACCTTCTTCAAATGTGGAACAATTTTGATGATTTTGTGCTTTTGGTTGTAGCATATTAACACAAAAATCTGAAAATGTGAATAAATGAAATGGGAATGAAGCTGGAGCCTTGGCAATGTTTTGCTGGGTTGAACTTGTTTTACAGCTGCTTTTTTGATAAAGTGTTTTGTTAGGAAACATAGAAACATAGAAAATAGGTGCAGGAGTAGGCCATTCAGCCCTTTGGGCCAGCACCGCCATCCAATATGATCATGGCTGATCATTCAAAATCAATAACCCATATCCCTTGATTCCATTACCCCTAAGATCTATATCTGACTCTCTCTTGAAAACATCCAGTGAATTGACCTCCACTGCCTTCTGTGGCAGAGAATTCCACAGATTCACAACTCTCTTCGTGAAAACGTTTTTCCTCATTTCAGTCCTAAATGGCCTACCCCTTATTCTTAAACTGTGACTCTTTGTTCTGGACTCCCCCTACACGGGAACATTTTCCCTGCATCTAGCCTGTCCAATCCCTTAAGAACTGTAGACACAAAATGCTGGAGTAACTCAGGAAGTGAAGCAGCATCCATGGGGAGAAGGAATGGGTGACGTTTCAGGCTGAAACGTCACCCATTCCTTCTCTCCTGAGATGCTGCCTCACCCGCTGAGTTACTCCAGCATTTTGTGTCTACCTTCGATTTTATCCAGCCTTTGCAGTTCTTTCTCACTCCTGAAGAACAGTATATGTTTCTACAAGAAACCCTCTCATCCTTCTAAATTCGAGTGAATACAAGCCTATCTGATCCATTATTTCATCATATGTCAGTCTAACCATCCCAGGAATTAACCTGGTGAACTTTCGTCACACTCCTTCAATAGCAAGAATGTCCTTCCTCAAATTAAGAGGCCAAAACTGCACACAATACTCCAGGTGTGTGTAGTCTCACCTACTTGCTCCGAAACTCAAATCCTCTTGCTTTGAAGGCCAACTTGCCATTAACTTTCTTCACTGCCTGCTGTACCTGCGTGCTTACTTTCAGTGACTGATGGACAAGGACACCCAGATCTCGTTCCACCTCCCCTTTTCATAATCTGACACCATGCAGATAATAATCTGCCTTCTTGTTCTTGCCCGCATTATGTCTGGAAATGTGTAACAGGTTTGTTACTGAATAAAATATTCCCAGAAGAATTGAACAAGTAAATCACAAGATTTGTATTCATTGCTTAGGAATTTCATGGAAAATATGATGTCCTCTCAAAACAAACATTTCCTTGGAGGTGACTAAATCTATGCTGATTTTGTCAATGATTTTTTTAATGAACGTGTTCCCACCACAAAATGTTAAGCCCATTTCTTTTTAGGTGTTATTGCCATTGGATATGCAAGGGAAAACAGGGAATGCTTTTGTATTTCTATAGTTTGTTCAATTTTGATATGACTGTAAACCACAGCTGAAATCTTACATAGATACATAGATACAGTACATATAAATTAGGTGCAGGAGTAAGCCATTTGTCCCTTCGAGCCAGTACCGCCATTCAATATGATCATGGCTGATCATCCACAATTAGTACCCTATTCATGCCTTCTCCTTATACCCCTTGATTCCGCTAGCCCTTAGAGCTAACTATCTTTTTAATGCATCCAGTGAATCGGCCTTCACTGCCTTCTGAGGCAGAGAATTCCACAAATTCACAACTCTCTGGCTGGAAAGGATTCTCCTCATCTCAGTCCTAAATGCTCTATCCTTTATTCTTAAACTTTGGCTCCTGGTTCTAGACTCCCCCAACATCAGGAACATGTTTCCTGCATCTAGCGTGTCCGATCCCTTAATAATTTTATACAAATGAGAAAATAAAGGAGATGACAATAATTGAGTTTAAATAAAGACAAACTACTGGAGGAACAGCCAGGCAGAATCTATAGAGGATAATGGACATACAACATTGGATGGGGGTCTGAACCATTCTTCATACTGACATCTTACTACCATTATCTATTTTACATGATTGCATTGATATCAGTGGTTTCAACATTTGATAAAGGACCTCGAGGTTAATGAGCCATTAGGAGGCAGTGACCATAACATGGTCAGGTTTAATGTACAATTGGAGAGAAGAGTAGATCGGAGGTGTCAGTGTTGCAGTGGAATAAAGGGGGCTATGGGGCCATGAGGGAGGAGCTGGCCAAAGATGACTGGAAAGATACACTAGCAGGGATGACAGTGGAACAAAAATGGCAGTTTTTTCTAGGAATAATACAGAAGGTGCAGGATCAGTTCATTCCTAGGAGGAAGAAAGATTCCAAGGGGAGAAAGGGACGACCATGGCTGACAAGGGACGTCAGGTACAGTATAAAAATTAAAGCGAAGAAGTACAACGTAGCAAAGATGAGCGGGAAGCAAGAGGATTGGGTAATGTTTAAAGAACAACAGAAGATAACCAAAAAGACAATACGGGGAGAAAAGATGAGGTATCATCTAGCCAAGAATATAAAGCAGGATAGTAAAAGCTTCTTTAGGTATGTGAAGAGAAAAAAATAGTTAAGACCAAAGTTGGACCCCTGAAGACCGAAAAAGGTGAATTTATTATGGGGAACAAGGAAATGGCAGATGAGTTGAACAGGTACTTTGGATCTGTCTTCACTAAGGAGGACACAAACAATCTTTCTGATATAGTAGTGGCCAGAGGATCTGGGGTGACAGAGGAACTAAAGGAAATCCACATTTGGCAGGAAATGGCGTTGGGTAGACTGATGGGACTGAAGGCTGATAAATCCCCAGGGCCTGATGGTCTGCATCCCAGGGTACTTACATAGAAACATAGAAACATAGAAAATAGGTGCAGGAGTAGGCCATTCGGCCCTTCGAGCCTGCACTGCCATTCGATATGATCATGGCTGATCATCCAACTCAGTATCCCATCCCTGCCTTCTCTCCATACCCCCTGATCCCTTCAGCCACAAGGGCCACATCTAACTCCCTCTTAAATATAGCCAATGAACTGGCCTCAACTACCTTCTGAAGGAAGCCAATGAACTGGCCTCAACTACCTTCCGGCCACAACTACCTACTTAAGGAAGTGGCTCTAGAAATCGTGGATGCATTGATGATAATTTTCCAATGTTCTATAGACTCAGGATCAGTTCCTGTGGATTGGAGGGTAGCTAATGTTATCCCACTTTTTAAGAAAGGCGGGAGAGAGAAAACATGGAAATATAGACCAGTTAGACTGACATTGGTGGTGGGGAAGATGCTGGAGTCAATTATCAAAGATGAGATAGCCGAACATTTGGATAGCAGTAACAGGATTGGTGCGAGTCAGCATGGATTTACGAAGGGGAAATCATGCTTGACTAATCTTCTGGGATTTTTTGAAGATGTAACTAGGAAAATGGACAAGGGAGAGCCAGTGGTTGTAGTGTACATGGACTTTCAGAAAGCATTTGATAAGGTCCCACATAGGAGATTAGTGGAGAAGTGGTTGGCAGACAGAAAACAAAGAGTAGGGATTAACGGGTCCCTTTCAGAATGGCAGGCAGTGAATAGTGGGGTACCGCAAGGCTCGGTGCTGGGACTGCAGCTATTTACAATATACATCAATGATTTGGATGAGGTGACATTAGCAAATTTGCAGATAACACAAATCTGGGTGGCAATGTGAACTGTGAGGAGGATGCTATGAGAATGCAGGATGACTTGGACAGGTTGGGGGAGTGGGCAGATGCATGGCAGATGAAGTTTAATGCTGATAAATGTGAGATTATCCACTTTGGTAGCAAAAAAAGGAAGGCAGATTACTATCTAAATGGTGTCAAGTTGGGAAAAGGAGAAGTATAACGGGATCTGGGGGTCCTTGTACATCAATCTATGAAAGTAAGCATGCAGGTACAGCAGGGAGAAGAAAGCGAATGGCATGTTGGCCTTTATAACAAGAGGAATCGAATATAGGAGCAAAGAGATCCTTCTGCAGTTGTACAGAGCCCTAGTGAGACCATACCTGGAGTATTGTGTGCAGTTTTGGTCCCCTAATTTGGTCCCCTATTCATGCTATTGAGGGAGTGCAGCATAGGTTTACAAGGTTAATTCTCGGGATGGCGGGACTGTCATATGCTGAGAGAATGGAGCAGCTGGGCTTGTACACTCTGGAGTTTAGAAGGATGAGAGGCGATCTCATTGAAACATATGTAAGTTATTTGGGCAAATCCTCCAAAATTATGGAAGAAATTGAATAAGCACATGGATATCTTAAAAGACAAATTTGCTGGCTGCAACGGAAAAAACCCCCTCCAATACACATCAAGAATCAAACCCGTCTGGCCTGTGGACTTGGACATCACACAACGGTGTGAACAGGGAAGGCTGAGACGGAGATAACGAGATTCTCTTGGATACACAAAGGGAGGAACCAAGCTTCAGCAGACGGTGGTAAACAGGCCAGCACAAGCACAATCACCATCGGGGATGATAACGATCAGGCTGAGGGATCATGACATCAGCAAACCCCTTATCATCGGAAGCCTATTGTTCATGCCAGATCGAAACTGGGAAACATCAAAAGAACCCCTTCTATCCAGAGGACCACCTGGGGGTTTCAAAGGAAGCTCAGGTATAAAAGCCGAAGTCAAGCCAGAACTCTCTCTCTCTTCCTGCTCTTCCTGCTCTGCTGGACAGCTCGTGGGCCTGCATCGACTTCGCTGTGAGTATCCTGGTGACCTGGTGAATTTCCCGAAATAGGAGGTTGAGGGGAGAAAGGTCAAGGGGGAGTATGCTTGCAAGTAACTTGTGTTAAAGTAAGTTTTACGACGTGCCCGATAGTTTTCGTCCATAGTTTTAGTTTAAAGCATAAGTTTAGCCACGCATTGTGTAGTGTTGGTGAGATTCGATTTCTCATTGTTTAATAAAGCCTGTAAATTTTAGACTTGCTTTGAGTCCATCTTGGTTTCTGTTTTCTCTCATCGGCACACTCTGGTCAATTCAACCTTTTATCATATCCCACCATAATTCCGAGGTCTAGAACCTAGGGGAATCCTTTTGTGGAGTAAAGGGAAAAACAAAACCCCTACAGAATGGCGACCATGGCAGGACCTCGGTGGTTTGGGATATGTGATTTGTCAGAGGGGGTGAGAGAACGTAGCAAGATGGAGGAGAGAATCTCCTCTTATCTGTTTAAAAAGATCAATCTCACCAAACAATGGGTGATAGCACTGTTGAGAGCTGAGCAGCCCGCAGAAGCAGCAGCTCAATGGACGGAAAGCAAAGCGTATAGTAAAGGGCAGGAAAAGGCAGTTTGGCTAGCGTGCCTATCACAGCAGGTAGCAAAAATGCACAGACAGGTAGATAGACTGGAAGAGCAACTGAGAGAAGCTAGGGCCAGCGCTGAAGAAAGCGCTAGAGAAGGGGAAGGGCTATCTGAGGAATGCAGTAAAGCCAGGCAGTGTAGCTTGCAGGCGAGGGAGTCCCACAGAAATGCCCAGGAATTCCTCCAATGCCAGGTGGTAGAGGCAAAGGAGAGGGAATGGAACGCCCAGGAACTCCTGGCTCAGAGTACACAGAAGTGCAGGGAGCTGGAGGGAAAGTTCCAGGATATACAAGCAGCATACAGGGTGGCCCGTAGCGAGCTAGGCAATAGTGATCACGGGCCTTGCCAGGCGAGGATAGCGCAGCTGGAGGAGACTCTGTCCAAGACTAGGGGACGGGTTCACCTGGTAGGACCAGGGGGGTCCCCCGGGGGCAGAGGGCTTCCCTCAGCAGATGATTCCCCAGTGGCAAAGGGGAATAGACCGCCTCCTGAGGCGCCGGGGATAGGTCCGGGTCGGCAGGTGGGGTTCGGGTTGTCCGGGGAGGGACAGGCCCAAGGAGGGGCGGGAGAGCACCCTCAGTTAGCGGCTTCCGCGCCATGTGTAGCACACCACGAGGTGGTGGGGTTACCGATCATGGTGGGAGAGCCAGGGGTAAAGGGGAAACAGCCCAGAGTAGGGCAGATGTGCCCGGCACGGCAAAGGAAATATGGTCCCCCGGTAGGGCAGGCAGATAGGGGGCCCATAGAGAGTGATATCATCATTCCCCATGGGGCACATGTGCTGAGGGGGATGGTGGCTCAGGTTCCCAAGTTAACCAGGGCAGGAGACCCGTCATTGCATTTTATGGAGGTGCAGCAGGCAGCCGACATAAACGATTGCGATGAGGTAGAACGGGTAAAGCTGCTACTGATGACCCTAGATTCATACCTATGCAAGGCAGTGACCTCCAGGGAAGGGGGAAGACCTGAAACATGGGTAGCGGCACAGACAGCGGTTCTGGAGGCCATGGGGTTGAATCAGGGTAGTCCTTTCACCAGGGTGGGGGAGACGAAGCAGCAGGTAGCTGAGTCCCCAGACATGTTCGCAGACAGGCTGTGGGCAGTGTATGAGGGAGCGTGTGGGATGCCTTTAGATAGGCAGAATTTAGATGGGAGAACAGCTCACTGGCTGAAGACTCTGGTGGCGAATTGCCTCCCGCGAGTTAGGGCAAGGGCCGAGCACTGGTTCGACCCAGCTGACCCAAACCTTAACGAGGCGGAGGTGATCAGGAAGCTCACCCTTGCGTACCGCAATGGAGAGAGAAGTGAGGAGAAGCCCTTCAAGGGCAAGGTGCACGAAATAGTACCGGCACCCCCCAAAAGGAGGCAGTGGAAACAGGAAGGCAGCCAGACCTCTTCCGAGATGAGGCTGGTGTGCTATGGGTGTGGGAAGCCCGGGCATTACAAGAGGGAGTGCAGAAACCCAAGTAGAGCAGTGGGGGATAGGACCCCGGTAACGGCCAACCCAGCCCCGGAGGTAACAATAGATGTAAGAGATCTAATTACCTATTTGCAGTCAAAGGCGGGAGGATCCGGACAGGTAGCCATGGCAACAGGCCAGGGCACGCCCATATCCGCACCCCCGGCACCTTTATGACTGCCAGAGAAACAGCCCACATTCCTATGCCCATTAGAGTATGGCCCATGTGGGAGACCCTGGGTCAAGATGGAGGTCCAGGATGTGGTCGGGAGTTACCTGCTGGACACAGGTGCTTCCAGTACTATTGTCCACATGGACAATCCCCGTACATCCCCTCTATCTAGTGGGGTACCCTATAGTCTTGTCGGTTTTACGGGAAATGAGAAGACGGGGTTTTTCTCTGTTCCCTTGTCCATTCAATTAGGAGCACTCCAGGCGCAGTGGAAATGCGTCCTGATGAGTTGGGAGCAGGAGGGAAAGGGGATACTAGGCGCCGACTTTATAGTGGCCCACCAGGTCCTGGTGGACCTGAGGAACCACTGTTTGTGGGGCATAGCAGGAGAAGGGGCTGAGAGAGAGAAGGAGTTAATGGTCATCGAGAGGGCATCAGAGAGAGGGGCTCTGTGTGTCGTGAAGCCCAGAGAGGGGTACGATCTAGAGGTCCTAGTGAGGCAGACCCCGACAGAGTATCGAGGCCATGTTAAGCGAAATTTGGCCGCATTCGCTACTCACAAGCACGACTGTGGAAGGGTCACAGGAACAGAGGTCAGGATAGACGGGGATCCCATGTCCCGACCGCAGAAACAGTATAGTTTTCCCCGAGAAGCGGAGGCTGACTTAGAAGTCGCCTTGAGTTCACTGGTTAAGCAAAGCGTTTTGAGGCCCATAGCCACCCACGTGAACTCACCGCTCTGGCCTGTACGGAAGCCAGACAATTCCTGGAGGGCCACGGTAGATTATAGGGTCCTGAATAAGAATATTCCGGCTTGCGCACCAACTGTGGCAGCTGTAGCAGACCTATTAGCAGAAATTCCAGCGTCTGCATCTGTATTTACGGTGCTAGACATCTCGAACGGTTTCTGGTCTATCCCAGTCAGGAAGGAAGACCAGTACAAATTTGCTTTTACATTCAAGGGGCAGCAGTACACGTGGAACTGTCTTCCCCAAGGGTTCCACAATAGCCCCAGCATTTTCCACCAATGTATGGCGGAATGTTTAAAGGAATTTAGTGAGCCCCACAAGATCGTCCAGTATGTGGACGATATTTTGCTATTCACAGACACCAGTGAGGAACATGGGCCCCTAGTAAATGAACTGCTGAAGCTGCTCTGTAAGAGCGGTTTAAAAATAAACCCCAAGAAGGCACAGATAGGGTTACAAGAGGTAAAGTTCTTGGGACTGACCCTTAGGGCCGGAGAAAGGGGTATCGATACAGCAAGAAGGCAGGCAGTGCAGGAACTCCCAGTCCCAATGGACGTGGGGGGGGTAAGATCATTTCTGGGAGTCACGGGCTACTGCCGAGACTTTATAGAGGACTATGCCGCGACCGCAACACCTCTGCACCGGCTGCTACGCAAAGGGGTAGAGTGGGAGTGGGATGAGCAGTGCGAGTCGGCATTCGTCCATTTGAAGCGGGACCTGCAAAAGGCCCCAGCTCTGGGAGCCATTGACTACAGGGAGGAATTTTTCCTGGAGGTAGCCGCAAGCAGCGATGGCCTGAGCGCAGTGCTCCTCCAGGAACGGCACGGCAAGTTAAGGCCAGTGGTGTATTCCTCCAGAGTCCTCACAGAGGTAGAAAGGTCCTATTCAAACTGTGAGCGGCACCTGCTAGCCACATACTGGGCAGTGAAGAAGGTACAGGTCTTCATAAGAATGTCCCCCATAACCCTCCTGACCCACCATACCCCAACCCAGATGCTGCTGGACGGTCGGATTAAGGATGGGACCGTTAGCAGTGCGAGGATCACTCGCTGGACCCTTCTCCTTTCCCAAATGGCCTTACGGGTTGAGAGGCTATGTGAGCCCAAGCTCGCAGCCAATTTGGTGTACCCAGGGGAGCCACACCATTGCTCGGTGGAAGGGGTATGGGAGGTGGACTTTGGGCTTAGAGCAGGGTTACATCCCACGGGTAGGGAAATATACGTGGACGGGTCCAGTTTCGTGTCCGAGGGCATACGGCTCACGGGCTGTGGGATCTGGGACCCCGAGGCAGAGATAGCCCTAGCTCTTAAACTCCCACATACGTTAAGCGCCCAGCAGGCAGAGCTGGCGGCGGTAATGTACGTGGTGACCCATCCCAAGCGTTTCCCCACTCCATACACCATATGTTCAGACAGCATGTTCACATGCAATTCCTGCACGGAATATTTGGCCATCTGGTCCCGCCGAGGGTACACCTCATCAGACGGGAAGCCCCTGACCACTAAACCACTATTAGAGAGGATTGTAGCAGCCGTAGGGAAGGGCGGGGATAGATATATCCATAAGGTGAAGGCCCATTCCAAAACGGAGCCACGGGGAAAGGGAAATCAGAGGGCGGATGGCTTGGCCAGGGAAGGAGCCAGGAGTGGGAAAGCATGGGACCCCTATCAGGAAGGACAGGTAGCTGCAGCCAGGGAGCAGCCTCGTGAAAAGGAGAGTGCGGGAGTGGTTTTGGCTCCGGACCTGACCACGGTCCAGGCACAAGACCCTATTTTAAAGGCTGCCTCAGCAGCCATTTGCAGGCAGGAGAAAACAGAGGGACCGTATGGGGGTAAAGACATGTCAGTGAAGGAAGGCATGTTATTCAAGGGAGATAAGTGGGTAGTGCCTTCCCTGTACAGAAGGGAATTTTTAAAACTAGCCCATGAGGGTCCAGGGGCAGGTCACCCTGGGCCAGAGACCACATGGCAGCGAGTAGAGATGGCAGGATGGTGGCCAGGGCTCAGGGAAGATGTTCGCGACTTTTGTGCAAGCTGTCTGGTTTGCGCAGCAAACAACCCAGACCCCCAGAAAAGGAAGGTTTCCATGGGACACATCGGGAGGGTGGAGGGGCCATGGCAGTCGATTCAAATCGACTACATCGGACCCCTTCCAACCGCTCAAGGGGGTTACAAGTACTGCTTAGTCCTTGTGGATGTGTTCTCAAAATGGGTAGAGGCCTTCCCTTGCAGAGCAGCCACCGCTATGGGTACGGCAAAAATCCTGGTTAGGGAGGTGTTCACCAGGTGGGGACTCCCACAGTTCGTGGAGTCAGATCAGGGGAGCCATTTCACGGGACAGGTCATGCAGTCCACCCTTAGAATACTGGGCATCAAGGCCAAGTGGCATGTGGCCTACCACCCCCAGTCCTCAGGTCCGGTAGAGCGGTTGAACCGGACAATAAAGGAAAGGATAAGGAAGGAAACAGGGGACTCACCCAACCGGTGGGTGGAGGTTTTACCCCTGGTCCTTATGGGGATTCGGGCCAGCCAGTCCAGGAGTACGGGGTACTCTCCCCATGAGCTTATGACGGGTCGGGTCATGAGAACGCCAATGCACATTATGGTCCCAGCCCTAACAGAGGGACAGCTCAGGGAAGTGAACCGGGACAAGTTTGCCAAGAGGCTATTTGAACAACTTAGACAGGTTCACTGGCAGGCAGCCAGAAACATGGGGGCCCAGCACCAAAGAAACAAGCTACTGCTGGAGCCTCGCAGGCATTGCGAGTGGGCAGTGGGAGACCAGGTAATGGTCAGGAGATATGCTAGGGTAGGGGTGTTTGAACCCTTGTATGCGGGCCCATACAACATAGTGGACAAAGCCAGTCCCATGGTGTATGCCATTCAGCTTCCCCGTAGAGTCAAATGGTTCCACATCAACCAGTGTAAATTGTTTGACCCCACAAGGGCAGGGAAAAGTAAGAAAGGGGTACATGTCAGAGAACAGGATCAGGAACAGACCCGGGTTGATGTGGAAACCGTAGGGGAGCCAGGTGAGTCCACAGGTAGTCAGCCTGAAGTAGCCGGCTGTGTTCCAGGGCGAGGACTGGAAGCAGCGGAGAAGGAGGCTGACTCCAGCCCTCCGCAGGCAGGTACCGTAGACTGCCTAAGAGAGGCAGAACTAGCAGAAGCAGAGGAGATGGAGGTATCACCTCTGGTGTGGGAACCCCCGGTCAGACGTAGGAGTGACAGGGTCCCTAAACCCTCAGTAAGGTGGTCCCCATCCCTAATTAAACCTAGGGCTGGGGCCGGCCACAGGAGGGCCGGGAAGGAGAGTGGCCGAAACAGGGCACTACGGAGTGCGGCTGGAGGGAGCCCAGTCTCCACAGGGAACGTAGGGGTAACTCAAAACCCCGTAGTGCAAAGGGAGGTGAGGGGCAGTCAGGCCCCTCGACAGGAGGAGTTCTGGCCTGCACGGGAGGGCCCACCAGAGGGGTGGCCCCAGCGTGACGGGGACCAGTTATGAGTTGGCCACCCGGAGACGGGTGGCGTTGTATATAGCATTGGTTTGTGTGTAAGTAGATGTAGTGTTTGGTAATTAGATATAAGGTTTTGTATAGCTACAGGGGAGTACAGGGACAGACAGTACGGGATCGAAGGGATGTGCTGTGGAAAAGTAGACCATAACAGACAAAACAAAACCCCAAATGCCATATTAGGCGGATAGCTCTGTGGAGGCGAGGAGGTGTTTTGCTTTGTTTTCCAGATAAGTAGCCCCGCCGTATGGGTGATGGCAACGATGTGCCTCCGGATGTGAGTGGCGCGTCGCGGGGTCACGGAGGAGTCCGTCGGATTTGACTGAAGTGCGGTTACCCGCATGGTGCTCCCGCGAGTCGGAATTAAAAGACATGTTCCAGAAATTCCACAACCTGGATTTTGGGGACATAGACATAGAAGAGATGTACCGCGGGGGAGGGGATTTCACTTTGGGGTCCGGTAGGCAAAGACGAGGGGTGGTTAATGACGGGTTTACAGCATTTAACACGGGGACATCTATTATTAATAGCATGGACAACGTAGAACTGGCCTTGCAGATCAATCAGTTGAAGGGCCAGTTAAGAAAGGTTCTGGGGGAGGAAAATGCGGTGGTAGGATCGGGACTGCACGAAGAGGTGGCAATGACTCTACATCTAAAAGAAATCATAGCACAATTGGAGACACATGCAAAAACGATAAACGCTTTGATTAAAGAGGACCGGAATGCGTCCGATCAGGCTGCACAGAATGAGGTGTGTGGGCTGTATGGTGCGTGGTTGTTGGGGGAGGGGAGGAGCAACCTGGAAGACCTGAGGCAAGGTCGGGTCCCCTCCTGGATAAGCAACCAGCACCTAGCAGCGCTACACCCTTATAACAGCACTTTGAGTCCTTGTCAGCTTCGTGTGGCCTCCGAGGCCTACCCGGTACCGGTGGATTGCGGAAAATCCAATCACACCATAATGGGAGTGGTCGTACGAATCCCGGTAATGGGAACCTCGGCACGACCAGCTCCTCTGTACCGAGTGGAGAACGTGGGAGTTGTTCGTGGGGGGGGTGCATATTCGCTACGGGAAGGTCCCGCCCTATGTCATAGTGAGGGAGCAAGCTGTGACAGGCATTGACCTTTGGGTTGTCGGAGCCGGGGAGCACAGGTAATCCTGTGTCCCCAGCACATGGGCGCTGAGGCTAGGCCTCAGTGTGGGTTCAGGACTGTTGGGGCACAGCCTATAAACTGCACCATGGAGGCGATGGCGGCAGACCATGTCCCTCCACAGGTGGCGTATATAGGCAGTGGGACGTACTGTGTCACCACAAGTGCCCAGCGGTATCAGCACGGATCACAGCTGTGGTGCCCGATACCGCACAGCAGCTTCTGCTTTAAACCCAGGGCAGAAGTCCATGTGGCACAGCAGCGAATATTACCCATCCCGGAACCTTCTTCGGTTCACCTCTCGGTACGAGAAAATGTAACTGACTTATTTGACTATGTTGCCCATTTTGGGTATGATATTCCCCCAGTGAATGAAAAATTAAAAGAGTTGCTGGTGGCGGTCGAGTTGTCGCACAAACACTTCTTCTCCCTGGAACAAAAGACTCTGGATATCGCCAGGGAGATCGAAGAGATCAAGTCTCCAAGTTGGTGGGACCTGGAGTCCTGGATCATAGTACCAGCATGGGTCCGCATCGTGTCCCATGTTCTGATCATCTGCCAGATGATAATTGTGGTGTATTTGCTATGCATTAATTGCAAATTTAAAAGGCGGAGGAGGATGGCCAAATTACAACAGCTGGTAAATCGAGCCGCCCGACGTCACCATAACGACACCCCATCACTGTAAAATGTCTGTACTCTAGTGCAATAGTTTTTGTACATAAGTTGTAATCCCTGCATTTTCAGGGAATGGTCGTGAGGGTACTGTATGGTTTGTGGGATTGATGTAAAGTAAAATGTGTATAGTGTAAGTTAATGTGCTTCGAGGGCCTAGTTTAGCGATTAAGGGGGCTTTCGGGGTACATAATTTCACCTTCTCACCAGGAGTGTTTACAGCTCTTGAGGCTGGAGGATTGCCCACTAACTTTGTCAATCGACACGGTCCGTGCGAGCCTGGACGTGTCGTAGGGGCATGTAAGTTATTTGGGCAAATCCTCCAAAATTATGGAAGAAATTGAATAAGCACATGGATATCTTAAAAGACAAATTTGCTGGCTGCAACGGAAAAAACCCCCTCCAATACACATCAAGAATCAAACCCGTCTGGCCTGTGGACTTGGACATCACACAACGGTGTGAACAGGGAAGGCTGAGACGGAGATAACGAGATTCTCTTGGATACACAAAGGGAGGAACCAAGCTTCAGCAGACGGTGGTAAACAGGCCAGCACAAGCACAATCACCATCGGGGATGATAACGATCAGGCTGAGGGATCATGACATCAGCAAACCCCTTATCATCGGAAGCCTATTGTTCATGCCAGATCGAAACTGGGAAACATCAAAAGAACCCCTTCTATCCAGAGGACCACCTGGGGGTTTCAAAGGAAGCTCAGGTATAAAAGCCGAAGTCAAGCCAGAACTCTCTCTCTCTTCCTGCTCTTCCTGCTCTGCTGGACAGCTCGTGGGCCTGCATCGACTTCGCTGTGAGTATCCTGGTGACCTGGTGAATTTCCCGAAATAGGAGGTTGAGGGGAGAAAGGTCAAGGGGGAGTATGCTTGCAAGTAACTTGTGTTAAAGTAAGTTTTACGACGTGCCCGATAGTTTTCGTCCATAGTTTTAGTTTAAAGCATAAGTTTAGCCACGCATTGTGTAGTGTTGGTGAGATTCGATTTCTCATTGTTTAATAAAGCCTGTAAATTTTAGACTTGCTTTGAGTCCATCTTGGTTTCTGTTTTCTCTCATCGGCACACTCTGGTCAATTCAACCTTTTATCATATCCCACCATAATTCCGAGGTCTAGAACCTAGGGGAATCCTTTTGTGGAGTAAAGGGAAAAACAAAACCCCTACACATATAAGATTGTTAAGGGCTTGGACACATTAGAGGCATGAAAAATGTTCCCGATGTTGGTGGAGATGAGGAAACACTTTATCTCACAGAGAGTGATGAGTCTGTGGAATTCTCTGCCTCAGAGGGTGGTGGAGGCAGGTTCTCTGGATGCTTTCAAGAGAGAGCTAGATCCAAATGGCTTACTCCTGCACCTATTGTCTATTGTCTATTGTCTATTGTCAACAGAAGCATGCAATTGCATTGAAAACTAGTTGAGAAAATGTACTTCAAAATGTTTTCTTTACTCATTTACGTAACAAACATGTAGTGTGTTATTTACGTCCCATATCTAGTTACCCTTGAGAAAATGATGATGGGACACTTACTTGATCCATCACAGGGCTTCAAGAGCAAATACTCTTACATTGATTTTTTGTAGGTAATTCTAGTATTTCGATCAACTGACAACGAGAGGGTGATGATATATTGAGGGGAAGCATTAGATGGTGTTGTTTTCACATGGCCACTGTCTTTGGTGGTAGCATTCCAAGGTTTTAAAGCTGCTTTCGAACGTGTGCGGATGGGCCGTCAAAGGACGAGAAGCCGAAGCGAAGAGTGGAAGCCAAGATACCGAACAGAGTGGACACCGAAAAGCTCAATAACCGAACAGACACGACGCCGAAAAGTGAAATAACTGAACAGGCGCGGCGCCGAAAAGCCAAATAACCAAACTGACGCGACCCTGAAAAGTCAAATGACCTAATGGATGCGATGCCGAAAAGCCAAATAACCGAATGGGCGCAATGCCCTAAAGCCAAATACGCGACCCTCGCCTCCATCACTTCACTGGCTGGGGGAGGGTGGAGGGTGGGGGGGGATTTTTTTATTTTCGTTCGCCGCTTTTGGACTGCCAAAGATCATAGAACGGATTATTTTTGTAAGCATTGATTTACCAAGATGTTAAGAGGCTAGAATCTCTCTAATTCTCACTCTCAATTTCAATTCAATTTCAATTAAAAAACTTTATTGGCATGATAAAAACATTGTTATATTGCCAAAGTATAAAACATGACATACATATTTAAAATGCATAAGTATAAATACAAGTATACAGTGCATGGATAGATATGTCCCTGTAAATAAACTCGAAATAGGCCTATAGCCCTTTATTGATTGCTACACGTTCTTGCAGCTGTAAGCAGTACAACACAATAGCAAGTTCAGCAATTCAATATTAATTTCTTAGTGTCAGTTAATGTCAATTAGTGTGTGCGCACATATGTGCATGTTGGTCATTCACCGTCTCTCAGGTTATGGCATGCTGTTACGTATTGTGCACCAAGATGTGCCGTATTTCCTTCGCCAAGGATTATTCTTAGTATCGTCTAGTTCTTTAAAATCAGGGGTTGCCACACTGAGTTTGTCAAAGTATGCTTTCCTTGTTTTGTCAAATTTTTTGCACTTTAGCAGGAAGTGCACCTCTGTTTCAACCTCATCTGTTGAACAGTGGCCACATAATCTGTTTTCTCTTGGTTGCCAGAATCTATTCTGTCTTCCTTTTTCAACTGCCAAATAGTGGTCACTTAACCTGTATTTGGTGAGGGTCTGTCTCTCCTTTATGTCTCTAACAGTTGAGAGATAGTCTGCCAATTTATAATCTCTTTTTTGGGCATGGTAACATTCTAATCTGCTTTGGCTTTTGGTTTCTTTATCCTAATGTTCCAAATACGTTTCTTTACATTGTTTGATAATTTGGTTCACTCTAACTGGTGATTGGGGGTCAGTATTGATCTGAGACTGGTCAGGGTTTAACTGGATAGGGTTTAATTGAATAGGGGTAGTTAGTCTCAGTACCAACTGACACAGCAAACTCTTTTCTGGGCTCCCCTCTTGTGTTTGAAGGGCTTTAAACTGGAGGGTATCTGTGGGGCTAGATTTAAGGTGATTTCAAAAATTTAGTGCTCTTTTCTGGATATTTATTATCAGTGGATATCTGCCTAATTCCGCCCTACATGCGTTTGTTGGTGTTTTCCTTTGGATACGGAGGATGTTTCGACAAAATTCTGCAAGCAGGGCCTCCATTGTATGTTTTTCCCATATACTATAACTATGGTGACTGAGCGGACCCCATACTTCACTACCATAAAGCGCAATAGGCTGGATTACACTGTCAAATATTTTAAGCTAGATTTTAATTGGAATTTGGATGTTGTAGAATCTTCTTTTTATTGCGTACAGAGCTCTTCGAGCTTTCTCTTTTAGTGCATTCACTGCAATATTGAAGCTCCCTGATGCTGAAACTGTTAGACCAAGGTAAGTATAGCTCATAGTGTGTTCGAGAACAATACCATTGAGAGTAAATTTGTATTTATCTTCCTGACATCTGCGTCTTTTCTGAAAAATCATGATGTTGGTTTTCTTTAAATTTACTGCCAGGGCCCAATTTTGGCAGTACTCATCAAGCTGATCCAACTGTTGCTGCAGTCCCTGTTCTGTGGGGGACAGCAGAAACAAGTCATCCGCTTAAAACAGGGATTTTACCTCTCCGTCCAGAAGACAGAGGCCCAGTGCTATGCTCGGATCTTTACTGCCAAATCGCTGATATATACATTAAACAGTGTCGGGCTCAGATTGCAGCCTAGCTGGACGCCTCTTCTCAGGGCGAAGAGATCAGTGCGTTTGTCCCCAATTTTAACGCTACATTTATTATTCAGATACATTGATTTGATAAGGTCATATACCTTTCCTCCAATACCACAGCCGAGGAGTTTGTAATAGAGCCCTTCATGCCAAATAGAGTCAAATGCTTTCTCAAAGTCAATAAAACAAGCAAATATTTACCCATTTTTCGCTTGGTGTACATGTTTTTCAATGAGAGTGTGGTCAGTGGTACGGTGTTTTGGGAGGAAGCCAATTTGGTTTTTACTGAGAATGTTGTGTTTGTTAAGGAAATCCTGCATTCTGTTGTTTATGATACTGCAGAATAACTTCCCTAGGCAGCTAGTGACACAGATGCCATGATAATTATTTGGGTCTAATTTGTTTCCACTCTTATAAATGGGCGAAATAAGCCCTTGACACCAAATCTCTCTTTTTATTTATTTTTTTTATTTTTTTTATTTTTTTTAAATTCCAAGACTTTATTCAACACATCAAATAATACAACAGATCACGTCATACACAAAACGAAATTACATTATACCAAGTGTCATTATAGTACAACATTACAATCATTATTCACAATACTCTCAACCCCTTGCGGTGACCAGCGCCCACGGAATACCTCCAAAGTCCCCGTGAACACCGAATGTGCCCTCTCCAGGGACACACGTGCACGGACGTAGGCCCGAAAGAGGGGCAAGCAGCCGACCCTTGCCTGACCATCCATCGCCTGCTGCCTGGACCCGCGTATGGCCATCTTGGCCAGGCCCAGGAGTAGACCGACAGGTAGGTCCCACCCTCCCACTTGGCTCTCCCCACAACCTGCCTTGTGTCCAAACACAAGAATCGTAGGACTAAAATGTAACCAGAACTTTAGTAACAACCCCTTCAGATATTGATACAGGGGCAGTAGCCTCTCACACTCCATATAAATGTGGAACACGGTCTCTTCCTCGCCATAAAAAATACAGGCAGCGGACGAGTCCGTGAACCGACTCAAAAGTTTGTTACATGCCACCGCTCCGTGCAGCACTCTCCACCCCAGGTCCCCAATGTAAAGGGGGACAACTCCCTTGTAGAGGGACCCCCACTGGGGACCTTCCCCGCCTTCAGGTGGTAACACCGTCCGCCATGGAGTGTCGGGACGGGAGACGAAGGCAAGGAGGTGCAGAATGTGCAGGAACATTCTATACAGTGAGCGTCTCTTCGCGTCACGAAACGGCACGCTAATCATCTCCGAAAGGCGGCTCAAGTTGTGTGGAGCCGGTGCCCGAGTTATGTCCCGGAACCGAGGCCCGATGAGCAGATCTGACGGAGCGGGTAAGAGCTCATTCAAAACCACTCTAGGCTCGCGCCTCTCCTCGACACCCGCCATGATTTGGTGAGGACCGGCCACTCCCGCAGCCGCAACATCCCCCTCCCCTCGTGGAGCAACACGCTGGCTGAAAACAACCAGATTCCTCACTCTTAACACATCCCGGTACAAAACAGGCAAGCCCCTTAGGGCGGGTCGACTGATGCCCGCCTCCGGGAGCCGCGAGACCCCCCTTAGACAACGACCCCGTCGGAAAAAATACGTGGCCAAAACGTGCCATCTGGGGGGGTTCTCTATATAAATATACCTCCTCAGAGTCCTGAGGCGGAGAGCCGCCACCTGGGTACGCACGCATACCAAGGACTGGCCACCCTCCTCTAACGGGAGACTCAGGACCGCTGCGGAAACCCAATGCTTCCTATTTCCCCAAAAGAAGTCCACCAGCTTCTTCTGTAAAGCATTTACAAAAATGGAAGGCGGGACAAGAGTAGCCAGCCGGTACCATAACATGGAGGCCACCAGCTGGTTTATGACCAACACCCTCCCCTGAAAAGAAAGAACTCCAAGCAGGCCTGACCAGTGCCCCAGCCTGGCAACCACTTTCGTCTCCAACTCCTGCCAGTTTGCCGGCCAAGCATCCTCAGTGGGACTCAGGTACACCCCCAGATAGAGGAGGTGCGTGGTGCTCCACGCAAACATTACCATCTCCTCTGGCAGGGAGTCCACCTGCCACTGACCCACTAAAAGTCCAGAGCACTTGCTCCAATTAATCCTGGCAGAAGATGCAGCCGAGAATATCTTCTGGCAATCACGCATCCTCCGCAGGTCACCAGGATCGGTGAACATGAGGAGTACATCATCGGCATATGCCGAAAGAACCAACTCCACCCCCGGGCCTGGAAGGGCCAGTCCTGTCAACCTCCTCCGAAGAAGACACAGGAACGGCTCCACACAGACCGCGTACAACTGACCTGACATGGGGCACCCCTGACGGACCCCCCTCCCAAAATGAAAGGGAGCCAACAACGCACCATTAACCTTCACAAGGCACTCCACTGCAGCATACAAGAGGCGGACCCGGGCCACAAAATGCGGTCCAAATCCGAACGCTTGCAACGTCCCGAAAAGGTATTCATGCTCTACCCTATCAAAAGCCTTCTCCTGATCAAGAGACAGAAAAGCAGCTGACTGATCAGTTCCCTGTGCTAGATGAATCAGGTCCCTAACCAGGTGGATGTTATCCTGAATGGACCGACCAGGGACTGTGTAGGACTGGTCATAGTGAATCAACTGAGACAGCACGGAGCCCAGGCGATTTGCCATCGCCCATGCAAAAACTTTATACTCTGTGTATAGGAGAGAGACCGGGCGCCAGTTTTTCAACAAGCGGAGTTCCCCCTTCTTGGGCAGCAGGACAACAACTGCTCTACGCCACGAGAGGGGCATCTCCCCGGTCGCCAGGCTCTCCCCCAGAACCAACATGTAATCACCCCCCAGGATACCCCAGAAAGCTCTTACAAACTCTACCATCAGCCCATCCAGCCCGGGGGACTTACCCCTCCTGAGCTGATGCAATGCACGAGTCAACTCCTCCAAAGATAAAGGGCCATCAAGAATATCGGCCACCTCCCTATCCATAATCGGTAGACTCTCCCACAGGTCCTGCTGAGCTTCCCCACTGACTCCACCTGCGGTGAACAGGGATCCATAAAAGGACCTGACCAAGGCACTAATCCTCTCTGGATCCGTGACAGAGGAGCCATCATCTGCTAGCAGCTCCACGAGCTGTTTGTGGGCTCCCCGCCCTTTCTCCAGAGAGAAAAAGAAAGGCGAAGCTCGATCCAGATCGTGCAGCATCTGGACCCGCGCCCTCACATAAGCGCCTCGGGACCTATCAAGTTGCAGGTTCCTCAATTCTTCCTTCTTCTCATGAAACACACCCCATTCGCAAGATTCACCTGCAACCTGACCCAGGCGAGACTCTGCGTCCCTCAGCTCCCTCTCAAGCTTCTCAACCGCTGAGTCCCGCCGCCCGGTCGACCCCCACGTGTATTCCTTACAAAAAATACGGATGTGAGCTTTCCCCACAACCCACCACTGCCTAAGGGAAGAGAAGCACCTCTGCCTCTCTCTCCACCTCACCCAAAACCGACTGAATGACTCCCGGAAACACCGATCCTCCAGCAGCCGGTTATTAAAGTGCCAGTACGCAGACCCGGCCCGAGCGCATGCTGGATTAAAATCCGCACGCACCAGACAATGGTCCGAGCATGGCACCAGCTGCATTGAGGCCGCTGAGACACGGGAAACAAACGCTCGGGAGATATATATTCGATCAATGCGGGAACCTCCTCCCTCAGACCTCCGCGAAAAAGCAGTGGAGTCTGGGTTGAGGTCCCGCCACGCATCAACCAACTCAAAAGAATCAATCAACCCTCTCAGCTTCTTCGCTACAGCAGGCGCACACTGAGTACCATAACGATCTCACACCTCACGTGTGCAGTTAAAGTCCCCCCCAAGGAAGACACCCTCTCCCCGATCAATAGTGCTCAACAGAGCATTCACCTCCTGAAGTAGGCCGGCCTGCATCGTGCCGGAGCTTGGGGCATACACGTTAATGAAATGCAACGGCATGCCATCCAGGCTCACGGCCAGATGGAGCAAACGTCCTGGCACAACTTCTTGCACTTTTAAAATATTGGGCAGGAAATTCTGAGCCAACAGAATGGCCACCCCACTCGAATTTGAGCTAAGATGACTCATATAGACCTCACCTTCCCACTCCAATCTCCAGGTGGGTTCATCACTGACAACAGTATGCGTCTCCTGCAGAAAACACACTGCAAATTTCCCCTCCCTAAGGACCGATAAAAGCTGGAATCTGCGAAAACTCGCTCTACTCCCGTTTAAATTTAGGAAAACTAACGTGAATGCACTGGTACATTAGTTTGAAATCCTCCCACTTCTCCTCCTGGGCTCTGTAGCCCTCTCTCTTAGGAACTCCAAAAAGCCCCTAAGCTGGCCCTGCTCAGAGCCTGGAAGACTCTTCTCGCTGGCAAGGATAGCCTCGAGAGTTTCAACTAAGGCCGACAGATCAGCCCACCGTCTCTTAGCAGCCTCAAACTTTGTCTTGTTGGTTCGACTTGTTTTTAGAAATTCCAGCAACTCGCAGATAGCACTTGTATGAGACTCGTCCTTGGTTCCTGGGCTATCGGCCAAGTTTCTCGCACCTGACACAACACGCTCAGCATCACCAAGGTCATTTTCAGAAGTCGAAAGACCAGAGCTCTCTGGAATTTCGCTCACCACTTCACACAAACTGGCCCCATCCCTCTCCCCCTCCTCCGACATGTCACCACCCCCAGGATCAATGCCGGGGAAGGGTCCCGAAGCCCCTATCCGCATCACGCAGCCCACTGACTGGCTGGGCTCCTGCGCTCTGTCCTCACCCTCCACATCTGGGCCTGGGGAAGAGAAAACAAGAGGCACCCCCAGGGTCTGTGGTAAACTGGCACCCCCAGAATCCGAAAGAAGGTCGCTGCCCGAAACAACTCCGACCTCCACAGCACCGAAAGCACCCCTTCCACTGGCAACACCCAGAGGCTCTCCACCAGTCTTTTTTCTCTCCCCTGCCAACTCAGCCGGCAGTACAATACACACCTCGGCACCTCCACTGGCTCCAATATTGAGCACTGATTGGTACACCATTCCCCCCGGCCCCCCTCCCTCGGGCTGACTCTGCTCATCCCCCGTCTCAGGGTCCACACTACCAAGGGAGCTTGTCCCACCCTCCTGCGTGCTAACACCCTTAGTAGGCCTCTGAAACGAGGGGACCTCCTCCGACCCAGAGGACACACCCCCAGGGGAACCAAGATCAACACACGATGAGATACCTCCCTCGGAGGGCCCCTGTGACGAAAGAACCTCCCCCCGCCCAGAGGACACCGCTCCAGAGCGGTCTACCCCGTCACCTGACCCTATGGTACCCTCGAGAGATCCCTGAAGTGGAGGCTCAACCTCCAACCCAGAAGACGTCATTTCCTGACCTCCACCCACATCGGTGGTGGAAGGACTGGAAAACTGCACCCCCCTTACTTTGGACTCACGTCTTTGCTCTTCCTCGCCAGGCCCAATCCTCCTTTTTGTCCCACTAGCATGCGGCGGTGTGGTGACCTCCATAAAGGAAGGGTCTTCCGCCTCCACACTACCTCCAGCCACTTTAACACCCGCACGTGTTACCTTCCCTACTCCCGTCAGAGCCACCTCAGCTCCTTGCTGGGCCACGGCAGTTTCACTCTGGGGCTCCCTGGAGCTGACAGGCACCCCTTGGGTGATCTCCGCACTCGGCAATTGCACACCCACCTGCTTTTGACTCGCTTGGGTAATCTTTTTCTGCTTATTCTACTCTTCTTCTTCTGCTGCTCCCATTTCTCTCCACCCTCCCCCTGTGCCTCACCTTCAGCCACCCCCACATGTTCAGAATGTAGGGGGTGGGGGCCCTCGCTGCCCCGGGTTCCCAAGGCGGAAACTACAGACCCAGAAGGGCTATCCCCGCTGCCCCGGATCACCGAGGCAGTGCCAGCAGCCACAGCCAGGTCAGCGCTTCCACCCCGCCCCTCCGAGGCATGACGAGCCACCGCTGATGGGCCAGCAGTGCATTCCTGGGCCGCTGCGCTAGAGGTTCTGGCAGCGACCCCATGATTAGGACATTCCCTACGGAGATGTCCATAACAACCGCACGCATGACACCGTGCCTTTCCCTAACTCCAACGCACGGTTCTAGGGAGACCCCTACACTCCACCTCGAAACTCCCCTCATCGCCTTCCCCCTCCCCCACCTTTACAAACACCCTCCTTTTGAAACTGAGAATCCCTTTTCCCTCCGGGTCCCCCCCAGGGTGCATGAGCCTAAAGCACTTAGACCGCACCTCCCCAATGTGAGACAGGTGTGGAATGAGTGTCGCATCCGGAATACATGTAGGGCAACTCCGCAGGAGAACTGGTCTCACCCTGGACACCCATGGGTCCACCTGTATATGGACCCCCCCCACTGAAATCCCCCTCTCCACCACTGTGGCCACATCCTCCCGTTTCTTCAATATCATCTCAACCTTTCCCCTCTCGAGCTCGGAAGAGACAATAGCCCCCCTACCAAGAAGGGCATTCATAGCCTTCGTAATTGCTCCCCTGGACATCTGGGGCCCAGTTTGAACCGAGATACCAAAACTGTCCCAGTCCAAGTCAACATGAGGCTCATGTTCAGATGGCCTCGCTTCCGCTGCTGATGTCACTACTGCGTAGCTCCTCGCCTTCGGCCGCGCCCCCGCCATCGCCAACCGGGCAGATGCACAAACCAGCTCCCGACACTCCAGCAGCTCAGCAAATTAATTCCTAGGGACAGTCACAGTCCAAAGCAATCCTCAAAAAGCAAAGTCCTCCAGCTGAAGAAGGAAAGTTCCAAACTCGTCCACGCCAGAAAGCCAGCTCGCCCTTTCTTGCCGAACGCAAAAGCACCGTCTTCACATTAAGCCAGGCAGCCGCACTGTGCAAAATGACTTTAGGGCAGAGAATCAGTGCCAAAACACAGCAAAGGCACCGAAAATCTTCAAACCCTCGATTTCCAGGCACTCTTGGCAGTCCGCCAATGACAGCCGCACCCTGCTCCCTCGATAATGCAGAAAATTATCAAGGGATTTTCACGCTAAATGGAGGAGTCTTTAAAGCATTGGAAAGTTTCAACAGTCCGACAATAAGTTAGACTATGAAGCCCCTCTGCCTCTGTTCCTTTCCCAGCGACAGGATCCTTCAAAGGCTGCTT